>NC_066885.1:22770341-22925341 GCF_022985175.1 Labeo rohita | reverse complement strand
ATCTATCCATCCATCCATCCATTTGTCTATCTATCTATCTATCTATCTATCTATCTATCTGTCTGTCTGTCTGTCTATTGCATTAATAGTATAATCAATCACATGCAAAAGATTTCCAACAAATGACAAAATCACATAAGTAAAGTTCCTAATGTGCTGTGTGTTATTTGTCCTCTTCAGCTCGTGGTACTGCTGCGTTCACCTGATCTGCGTGTTGCTGGTGCTGATTTTACCTGTGAAGTCGAGACGCACAAAACAACAGGAACAGTTGAGCAGCGTTCAGGCCAGCGAGCAGAACTGTCTCTCCTCTCCTGACAACAACTGCAACCAGAAGCAGAAAGCCACATGAGGGCAGGAAGGGCTGCTCGAACCGCACACAGCGATGTGAGGAACTCTGATATCAATACTGAGAGACAAAGAGCGGCCATTTCCTCCCTCAGATCCAACGACACTGACAGTGACATTAACAAGGCATAAACTCCAGCAACAATACAGCAAAAAGAGACGGTTAACCCCATAGTCGCCCTGTTGCAGATGGGTTTTAAATGGGAAATCTTCATAGAATCATATGAAATTGGGGTGATTGATTATTAAAATGGTGAAAAATTGACTTCAATGTCAGTTAATCTGAAGTTGCCTTAAACCCTCCATATTTTTAGGGCCTGAAACCTCATATGGGGATTGTGTTACATAGGAACGGACCAGTCATTGTTGGCTTATAGCTTCACTACATTAGTGCCGGAAGTCTAGCACTGGAATCAACTTCCACGGTACCTATAAGGTTTCTGCCATTGTCAGTTAAACAAAGTAACCTCTCTTTTAGTTCTTCTCAAATGAAATGTGTGCGGTAAATGAAAAGAAACAAGTCCAGTTGTGTGTTGCCAAACTTATAGGCCTTAGGTTTCTATCTATTGCCATAGTTTCATCTCTATTCTTTCTTAATTTCTGTGGTTTTCTTGTAGGTTCATATCTGCTGCTTTCTTTGTCAGCATCTTTGGAACAAGGGTTAACCGTAAGAGTGTGTCGTCATTTGGAAATTTGTTTTTGCTATAATTTTTCTGTGATTTTTGTTTATTATTTTTTTATTAAGGGCTTTTGGTTGGGGGTTGTGTTAATGCTATTTTTTTAATGGGTTGTAGGTTTCCTCAGGGCACGCAGGTCTCGTTTTAGACCATTTTATATGTTTCTCTACCATCTGTGTTTCTCCCTCAACATAGAGGCCATTTGGAGAAAACAGAAGACAGTTCAGTAATACTCGATATCACAGCTTGTTTGTGTTTTTATGTTACACACGTATATGCTAAGTGCAATAACTGTCGTTTCCATAGGTGTATGTTAAGTGAAAGGATCACGTTAGTTTTGCAAACAGTGCTAACACTCTCATCACATCAACAATAGTCAGAATTTGTAGTTGTTCAGTATTGAAGTACACTACCAGCCAAAAGTTGGGACAACTCAGCTGATCCTAAAAACATGTTGATCTAATGGCGTATACTTGAAATGAGAAAATTATGAATATAAATTGTTCCAGCATAAGTAATTCCGTACAACTAAAATAGTGTTTTTATTTTTTGTTTCGTCTTTTTTCTTTTTTTATCCATTATTTTGTTTTTTTTATCCATCTTATCTTTTTTTGTTTTCTTTTTTTTTTTGGCCCATCTTATCCATTATTTTGGTTTTCATCCCTCTTATCTTTTTTGCTTTGTTTTTGTTTTGTTTTGGTTGTTTTGTTTTTTTGGCCCATCTTATCCATTATTTCGTTTTTTTATCCATCTTATGTTTTTTGTTTTGCGGTTTTGTTTTATTTTGCTTTTTGTTTTGTTTTGTTTTGTTTTGCTTTGAGTTTTTTTGGCCCATATTATCCATTATTTTGTTTGTTATCCATCTTATGTTTTTTTTTTTTTTTTTTTTTTTTTGTTTTGTTTTGTGTTTTTTGATTGATTTATTTTTTTGTTTTGTTTTTTTTTTTTGGTCCATCTGAAATGTTTGGTTTGGTTGTTTGTTTTGGTTTTGTATTTCTTTTTTTTTTCTTATCCATTGTTTTGTTTTTTATCCATCTTATCTTTTTTATTTTGTTTTGTTTTTGGTTTTTTTTTGGTCCATCTTATCCATTGTTTTGTTTTTTGGTCCATCTTATCAATTATTTTGTTTTTATCAATCTTATCTTTTTTGTTTTGTGGTTTTGTTTTGTTTCTTTTGTTTCTTTTTTGGCCCATGTTATCCATTATTTTGTTTGTTATCCATCTTATCTGTTTTGTTTTGTGATTTTCATTTGTTTTTTGTTTTGTTTTGCTTTTTGTATTGTTTGGTTTCTTTTTTGGCCCTTATCTGTTTTGTTTTGTGTTTTTTTTTTTTTTTTTTTTTTTATTTATTTTTTTGTTTTGTTTCTTTTTTTTTTTGGTCCATCTGAAATGTTCGGTTTGTTTTGGTTTTGTATTGTTTCTTTTTTTGTCCATCTTATCCATTGTTTTGTTTTTTTGGCCATTTTGTTTTGTTTTATGTTTGTTTTATTTCTTTTTTTGGTCCATCTGATTTGTTGTGTTGTTGTTGTTTGTTTTTTTTCATCCACCTTATATATTAATTTTTGTTTGTTTGTTTTAGTTTTGTTTCTTTTTTTGGCCATCTTATCGACTGTTTTGTTTTTTAGCCATCTTTTTGTGTTTTTGTTTTTGTTTTGTTTTGTTTTGTTTTACCTTACATACTGAAGGAAAAAAAGCAGCAAACAGCAGTGCCCAGCATGCATGGTAACTACATAATCCCCATATTTCCAACTGTTATTTTACTTTAGTGTAGTTTTGATGATCATACTATTCCAAAATGTGGAAAACCATAATAATAAAGCATAAAATCTTAACCTTTTAATGGTAGTGTACTGTACATGCAGTATACACTCAGATTCATACAGTTTCAACATTTATTAAATATCTTTTTTTTATGCATACATGAATACTTATTAGCCCTAAAGAAACCCGCAAGTTCTGTGATTTCAAATAAGAATTTTTCATAAATTTTAATCCTCTAAAAGGCCTCAGAAAGCCTTGCTCATTTGATTAAAGAAAATCAGACCTCATCATATTCTGCCCAAATCTACTTTTTGATATGTGTAACTATGTTGATGCATTTATTTTCTACCAGCTGTTTTACCCCTTGGTCAAAGCGACTCTTTTTTGTTTTGTTTTGTGTTTTTTGTTTTGTTTTGTTTTGTTTTGTTGGTAATGAAGGGCTGAAGGGACTAAAGCATTTACCAAAGTGAGTCTCACTGGATTCTTGTTAACTACTTAAGTTCAGTAACAAGAAAAACATATTCTTAGGCGTGAAGCTGACCAGCCTCCATTTGGAGAAAACGCTCTGAACCAGCCCCCCGTGGTTTCGTAAGCACACTTCTCTAAAGTCTTATTGTATTTAGACTCCAGAAATGTAAAACCATGATGAATTACAGCCCTGTACCAACTGTTTTAGCAACTGCAAAACCAATAGGAAGATTAATAAGTGCAACTCTGCTGGTGCGGCTGCTGAGAACAGTCCAGATATATACTGTATAATTTGTCTTTTTGCCCTTTTTCTTAAAGGTTTTGCTTAATGGATTAATTGTTTCAACTGCCCAAAGGCAATATGTCCCTCACTAACCAGTGTACTAACTAGCACCTCAATGCAAAACTTGTTTTAAACGTCCAAAGTGCCAAATCACACGAGGTGCATGAAAAGATTACTTTACTTGTACAGGTTTACAACAGGGTGAGAGGTTTGTACTTTGAAAAACAAGTGATTTATCTGGTCTTAAACTGACATTATTTTTACCTACTGAGATTTTGGGAGGAATTATTTTTCGCTCCCTTCCTATTTGCACTTTTGGTAGGAATAAGTCGGGGTAGTGCTATCGTAGAAAAACTGCCGAAGCAATGCAAGAAACCTCAGTGCTACTCAACAGTCAGAGTACGTGCTTAACGAATGAATTTGCCCAAAATGTTAAATTCATTGTAGCAACAACGGAGAATCAGGATGGTGTTCCAGTGTTATAGGCATATTTTATAAACATCCATAGAAAGACGTTAAATGTGTGTTCATTGCTGTTTATATGTAAACATCATCCCTTTGTTCAGATGTTGTTCAGCTAAATACAGCCTAACATCTTTTTGTCAAAGCCCAAGTAATAGTGAAGGCACACAACAGCCTTATTTATCTTTAACATTTTGATTGTCATTTATTTTAAAACCATTTCCAACTACTGATGAATGACCCAAAGCTGTGTCAAACTGTGTTGACTACTGTAACATTTTTTGTTTTTATATAGTGCATTTGTTGTCCTCCAGCCACCTTAGTTCTGTTATTTGTCATTGTCTTGTTGGATTTCAATGGTCATTCAAAATAAGTGATTGTGGCCCTTAGTAAACAAGCAAACCCCCTAAACTGGTTGCTAAAGCTTTCCAGTTATTGCACAGAATTATTTAACTTTTCCATTGTAATTCCTACTGACTGGTTGTGATGTTGCATAACCGGGCAGTGGACAGCAAAACTAAGGATGTTAATGAAATTTGTGGAGAGATGCAAGAAAAGAAATACCTAATATGTTCACTACTTCTTCAATATAAGTCAATTTATCGATATACATTATAAAACACAAGGTTGTCTGTGCAAATGCACTTGGATTGAGAACTGTGCAGAGGAGAACAAACAGTGTCTCTATTTATTTTCTGTAATAATCATAAATTGAGATGTGATACTTACCCGGCATATGAAAAGTTTGACGAACTGAGTGCTCTGAAGTTGTACCAAGCCAAACGATTTTTTTCCTTTGAATAAAGGATATGACATTAAAAATTAATTCACTACCATGATGATAGTCTCAAAACAAATAAACCATAATTTTCTTCCCGGTATTCATCTGAGTGGTTTTCTTACGGTGCTAACAATGGTTTACCACAGCGATGACGCTGAATGAATGAAAAATCTGTCATAAACAGAACATAAACACAGCATGAATGCTGTAAAATTAATCAGTTATGAAACAGAAACCTAAAGATCATATAATGCACGTTTACTTATTGTGGAAAAATGTTAAAATGTCTCCATATAAATGCAAATATATATTTGACTATTATCTATGCATATGTAATGATTAATAAATTCGTATGATCGCAGTACAAAAAAGACAATTGCACATGAATATATGACTGAGATGTTATAAACAAGAACTGGTCTGACAATTAAATTTCGTGTTTTGAGGTGTTGAGGTATTTTTATATTGGACAGCTGTATTTTGAATCAAATATTTAATTGATAAATAATTCATAGTAAAAGCTGCATTATTTGTTTTATTAACCAATGTTATTGTAATATCAATGAGATACTTTTATAGTTTTTGTTCATATTTTGACTTTGTACTTTTTATGTTTTTGTTTTCATGTTAATTTTAGTTAATTGTGTGTTTTATGAATTTTTTATAGGTTTTGTTGTTTTAAATATATGTAGTATTTATTAGTTTTTAATATAATAATATGTATTTTATTATATTTACCCTTCGGTTCTCTAATGTAAACATTCATAATCTTATAATTATATTAATACAGATCGTGTAACATAATTTCCTGGTAATGTTGTTGTAAAATTCAATAATACGGTATTTCAGAGGATAGATAGATAGATAGATAGATAGATAGATAGATAGATAGATAGATAGATATTCAAATAATGTTTTCATAAATCTAAGAAGTCAAATGAGAAACGGACACACAAAACGTGGTATCGCACGGGCTTTCAAAATATGGGCGTGGCCTTGTCATTAATTGGGCGTGGTTTGCGCACGGTGGGTGTGCTCATGTGTAGTTAATTTTAATTTCATCCACACCCCTGTTCACACAAAATGGCTGTGCTGTAACGCAAGACCGCCTCCAGACAAAAAGGTTATGGCAAGCAACAGAGTTATGTGAATTATATCGGATTACTTTGGAGAGAGATGTAAGTTACAAATTGCCATTTGGAATTATGTCAACAAACTGACACGTGTTTTGTTAAGAGGTGAATTCATGTAAATTTGTCATTTTCACGTAAGTCAAAGTACGTTTTTAATTCTTTTCAACTGCCACATAGTAGCTTTGAAACTGTTAATGTGTTATAAGTGAGAACAGTGGACAGACACAGTTGAGCTCCTGCTGTCACGACACATGTGCTCTTCCTTTGCTCCAGTAGCAGCAGTTGTTGTGGACTTGTAGGCTGATGTCTGTTTGTAAACACGTGTGCATGAACAAGCGTCGTGTTATTTTATTTTCCAATGCTGCTGTCAGTTACAGCTACAATTAGCTATGGTGTGATACTTTTTACACCTTTAAGACGGTGCGCAAAGGCGTTTGAGCTGCTTTCAAAAGTTATTTTTCACAGTGCTGGTGTGAACTTGTTTACCGCTGTGCCGTTGTGCCACACTATGGAAACAGATCCTTACTACAGTAGTGATTCCCAAACCAGATGTAACTGAACCCCAGGGAATGCAGGGGGTGCTTAGAAAGATTTAGCTTTTGCTTTGTTAAAGCGAGTATATAAATTGTAATTTCATTAATTATAATTTTTAATTAAGTAAAATAATGTGTCAGTGTTTTTAAGTGATGTGAATATTATTAGTACTATTGCAAAATAAAATCCAGTATATTATAATTTAAAAGTAACATATTTCTGTTTTGGTTTTGATGATATTAATTTCCACAACCCCATCAATAAGACAAAAATATCTATGGGGCGTCTGCACTTCATGAGATCAAACAATATTTGTTGTACCCTAGTATGCACTATAGGATTTTTTTTTTTTTTTTTAAGGATAATTTATTTGAACAATGTTTTTTTCCCAGATATTAGATCAATTTCTAACCATTGTAAAACTAATAATAATAATAATATGAATATATTATTGTTTAATGTATTTATAACAGTGTCAAAAAATCAAAACCAAAAATCTTAAAATCAGTTGTGATACCACCAGTAATTGAAGCAAATACAATCTGTCATAATCATATTGCAAAGTTACCATTATAAAGATACTATGCTTTATTTTAGGCCAGTCAGCTTCATTAATTAAAATTGATTAATTTTCTTTGAATCTATTTTAGTGAAAGAAAGCAAAATACAATTATCTCTGTTTCTGTTATATATATATATATATATATATATATTATTATTATTATTGTTATTATTATTATTGTTGTTATTGTTATTATTATATTTTTTATGCAATATAATGAATATTTGCTTATGTCAAAAACATAAAAAAAGCTAAAATCTGTTCAGAATTTTATTACAATAAAATTCTAAATAAAAAATATTTAAAAAATTTTATAAATAAAAAAATATTTATATTAATATTACAAAGTAATCGTATTACAAAGTAAACATTTTAAAATTATACTAAGTTATACACTAAAACATTTTTTATGCAGTCTAGTGAATATTTGTTTATTATTGTGTCAAAAACAAATAAAAAAGTGCACAACTGAACAAAAATAATCTATCATATTAATATTGCAAAGTAAATAATCATATTTCAAAGTACACATTATATAGATACTATAATTATTTTATTTTATTCCAGTCAGTTTAGTTAATTAAAACTGATTAATCTTCTTTGAATCCGTTTTAAAGAAATCAAAATGCATAAATTATCTTTGTTTCTTTTTTTCATGCAGTCTAATGAATATGTGCTTACTATTGTGTCAAAAACATAAAAAAAGAGTTAAAATTGGCTCTGAATTGTAGTTTTTGGACATTTAAACAAAAGTAATTTGTCACATTGATATTGCAAAAAAATCATATTGGAAAGTATGCATTATACTATAACATTATTCTATATTTGTAATTTGATGCCAGTCAGTTTCATTAATTAAAATCAACGAATTTTTCTTTCAATCCATTTTAGTGAAAGATGGCAAAATAAAACAATGATGCATGTGACCAATATTTAATTAATTATTATTATTATTATTATATATTTATATGTATGCAGTCTAATGAATATTTGCAAAATACAACACTTATCTATTTCTATGTTTTTTTGTATTATTATTATTTAGTAGTAGTAGTAGTAATATTAATTATTATTGTTACTTCATGCAGTCTAATGAATATTTGCTTACTATTGTGTCATTTAAAAAAAAGTTAAGATCAGTTCTGAACTTTGGTTTGTGGAAATTTAAACATAATCAATCATTAATGTTGCAAAATAATCATATTGCAAAGTAAAAATTATAAAGATACTATACTTGCGTTATTTTACACCAGTCAATTTCAATAATTAAAACTGATTAATCTTCTTTGATTTTAGTGAAAGCAAAATATAGTTGTCTGTGTGACCAATATTTTTATAAATATTATTAATAATATTATTTTTTTCATGCAGTCTAATGCATATTTTCTTATTGTGGTGTCAAAATCATAAATAAAAAAAATGTTAAAATCAGCTCTAAATTTCAGTTTAAACAAAAATGTCATATTGCAAAGTAAACATTTAAAAGTTACTTTACTATACAGTCACTCCATGCACACGCTCTGTCTCTCTTTAAGGAGTTGCTGGCTTTAAAAAGATTGAAGATCATATCTATTATAAGAACACCATTTATATATTACTATATTTAGGGATTGGTGTAATGCTGTTTGCTTTACTCTGATGTGAAATCCATATGTGCTTCCAGCCCAGTGACCTTTCACAAACATTTATACAGGACTTTTATTTATTTAGTTAGTTAGAAGTACATGCTTAGCAAAGTCTTGTATGCTAATACACGCCATTGATCGAAGGCGCGCCTCATTAATATTAATCACTTGAGGGCTGGACCCTTCAGAAGACTTCAATAATAACGTCAGATTTCATTAACATTCATGAGCCAAGCTCTGCTGTAGTAGGATTCACAGCACATGTGTGCATTGGGCGTCACTCCAAAGAGAGGCGGGGTCTGTCACTTCCTCCTGCATTATTCATGAGCGCCTGGAGTGACAGGCAGAGCTCTGGCCGGCTTGTTAGTACACAGTCTGAGTGACAGCGTGAGTGGAGTATCAACAGCACAAGGATAGACAGACTTTTAAAACCCAACTCACAGGGAACTTAAGGTGAGTCAGCATATTCTCATACTAATGAGTGTGAAGAGTGGAGTTATTGTATATGGATTATCTGTTAGAAATGGGTTATCTTCACAGCTCTTTGTGTTTTGTGTATTGGGGCTGGGGAGAGGGGGTGAACCTTGCTCAGTCAATATTTGGCTGAGGGTGTCCCTGTGATTGGCTGTCTCCGTTGTGTGATCTCTCTGGAGGGCTGCTGGGATGCTTTCAAGGGTGTGTCAGCAGTTCAGAGATGAACAAAGGCTGATTGAAGCGGATGTCTTGCTTTACTGGATCTGTCACCTTTATCTCTGCTTTAAGATATTTAGGTTTGTGGATAGGACTTGTGTCTGTTGTAACTGAGTGGATTTTGGGCACTGAGGCCCAGCTGGTTGTTTTAACCTATTATGATGCTTAGCATGTTGTCAGCTGGAAGCAGCTTTTGGTGACCGGCTTTCATCTTTGATGGGTTGTACCGGGCTGCTGAGTTGGCAAAATGACTCTGGGGAAAAAAGTACTTGTGTTCGGCCTTATTTACTTCATTATAGTGTTTCTGTGCATATGACAGTGCAGCTTAACAGTTGAATTTGACCAAATTACTGGTGCTTTGTGTGCTTTATATAGCAACATATAGCAGCAAACCTAGAATCATTATTGCTATTTTAAAGACAGATGACAGGGTTTCAGTTATAAAGCAATACATTCTCTGTTTGAAATCAAAACTGTGTCAGTGCTTGGTTACTCTGACACCTGTGTGAACTTGAGGGCAACTGAATTCAAACATCCACTAACATGTTGTAACACCAGTTGAATGTAAATAATTGTAAAAAAAATTGCTCAGAAAATTAAAGTAGTTGTGAGAAAATGTCTTGCATCATTTAGTGCTGGTGTAGCTGTGTAACAGTTGGATGCACTACACTGCACTACAAAAATGCTGGTTTAAAACAACTCAGCGTCGGATGAAATATGGACAGACCCAGCGTCTGGGTTGTTTTGACCCAGGTGTTGGGTTAAAGGTTTAACCCAACATTCTGGGTAGTTTTATTTAACTCAACTATTGTTTAAAAAATTACTACTAATACTGTATAGCTGGCTTAAAATGAACCCAAAATAGGTTGGAAATTAAAAATCAGACACATAGTTACACTCTTAAAAATGCTGGGCTAAAAACAACCCAACTTGGGTTATTTGGCAACCCAGCGCTGGGTAAATATTAAACCGAATACATGCTGAGTTATTTTGACCCAGGTGTTGGGTTAAATGTTTCTACCAAACATGCAGGGTTATTTTATTTAAGTCAACTATTTTTTTTTAATTATTATATTGCTGGTTTAAAATGGACTGGAACTTATAAAAAACGCACACAGAATTACTAGAAGTAAAAACAATAATCAAAGGATGAACATTTGTTATTAGGCAAGATCACATGGACAAAATACAAGACAAATTGAATTTATTTGGGTGAATACAGCATAGTTTACAATATTACATACATTTAAACTCGTTTAACAAGCATTTTAATTCTATTATGCTGAAATTATGCTGAAAGATGCTGTGACTGACTTCAAAACCTGCCCATAAACAAACAGCACTGACATTAGAGAATGTATTTTAACATCAAATTAAATTAAACTCAGTACTATAACGAATAAAATCAATTTATTTTATGCAAGACAAAAGGCGTTTCCATCACGTGAAGTGACATCTTGTCCTTATGTTGCACTGTGTAAAATAATACAGTTTATAGCACAGTAAAGACTGCATAAATGAAATAAAATGTATACAAACTAGGGATGGGCGATATCTTATCATTTGCGATATACCAGGAAAAATTTTCCCCACTATAAGAGTTAGTCTTCCCGCGATAATAACGATAAAGTCTAGTTGTTGACACATTTCTGTGTGCGACAGTGTAGGCGGACGTGAAACTAGTATATCGCTAAATGACGAGGTCAAATCTGAAACTGGTTTGGTCAAAACTGTGCGACAAAAACCGGTCTGAGCCTTGAATAACATTAACTGTACTAGTAGCAAGTGTGCGATGCAGTTTTGCATGTGTATGAGCCTGTTTACAAACCTGTTGTCCAACAAAGATATAATTTATTGACATGTTTTTCTTCAAATTAACTTCATAACATAGTCAAGTGTTTGAAATAATGTTTTGTAATCGGCCGTGGTTTCATATCACAGAATGAGGCTGAAGTCATACTATTTTATAGTATTATAAAGGCTGTGTCACTTAGCATTGCTTCCGAATCATAAAGAGCTTTATTGGCCGTGTGTTTTACACACAAGGAATTCATCTTAATGTTAGGAGCTTCCAGGACAGAAAGTACAAACAATTTATTTCACATTCCAGTAAATTAAACAGTCATTACATTACGTGTGTACTCAGTAATGCTCACAACACCTTATTTTGAGTAAAAATAGGAAAGATGATACTTTTCTATAAAGAAACAGGATTACCTTAATTATCATCATTGATGTCATTATCGCAATAAATACCAGAAATTATCGTGATAAATTTTTAAGCCCATATCACCCATCCCTAATACAAACCTTTATTTTGCTGAAGAATCGCGCCAAATCGGCGGCGCCGAGAACTGCTATCTCCTGTAGAGGACTCAAAAAGCCCATGCTCTGACTTTAACTCAGCAGCTGAGTTGTTTCGTCAGAGACAGGCTTAACCCAGCGGTTGGGTAGAAAAAAATAACCTGGCGTTAAAAATGGCGCAGCAACATAGTTACCATAAAACTACCCAGCACCTGGGTAAAAAATATTAAAAATAACCCAATAAAATAATCCAACAAGTTGAACCCAGCATTTGGGTTAAAAAAAAAAAAAACAACAACTCAGCACCTGGGTAAAAATATTAAAAACAACCTAGTAAATTAACCCAACAGGCTGAACCCAGCATTTGGGTTAAAAAAATAACCCAGCATTTTTAGAGTGTAATTTCCAACCTATTCTGGGTTCATTTTAGAAATATAGTCATTTTTAGCAATAGTTAAGTTAAATAAAACTTGGTTTTGATTAGCATGTTTATTGCACTGAAATCATGCATTTTAAGCCATATTAGTTTAAACTTCTAATATAGGGTTTTCTGAGCGCACACATCCAAAGCATGTGCACAGAAAGCGTCTGTCACACAGCATGTGAGTTCTCTTTTATGTCTTATTGCACTTAAAGCAGTCAAATACACACAAGTTTACAGTATCACACATGAATTACAAAACAGTCAGTTATGTCTGTGAAGGTAAACAGCTGAGAAAGAAATTGCATGTTTATATATTAGATCTGTGTGGCAGCAGCGTAATGTACAGTACATAAATCAATAAATTCACTCTTCTCTTGTCTCCTCTGAGGCTGGGACTCTAAATAGTGTTCTGTGCTCGTCTGTGCAGCCAAAGACAGAACAGTTAGCATGCTTTGCTCGAACATTTGCCATGGCGTTAGAACTAATACACCATTGTCGCTTGAGAAAACAAAGTGACTGTGGGTGGAAACGTGCAGATTAAGGGGCAGTAATATTATAATATGACATGTCACCTTTAAAAATGTGAAAAATGTATGATTTAATATTTTACTTCCCTATGTTACCCTGCTTTTTGTGTTCATTCTTTAAATTAGCACACACATGATTCCATATTTGACTTTTTCCCACAAAACACAAAACAATAATGCTAAGTTTGATGAGTGATAGAGAGTGCGGTTTCTTCCATAAAAGCGTGCTTGTTGTGTTTAATGAACGGACTTGGACTGCAGCGTGTATTTCTGAGGCCAAACTTAAGCCTTATTAGTTTGCTCAAACTGTTTTCCCTTTTAAGGACCATTAAAAAGATTGAACTACTCCTTCAGAATAACAACTTAGTATAAACCTTGGTAAAAGGCTGTTTTTTTGTGTGTGTTCCGTGTAGGCAGCATTGCATTGATAATCACCCCAAAGAATATTGGTGCAGTTCCTTTTTATTGCTCAGACAGCATTAGAGGCTTTTAACTTCACATCATGAGGCTTTATCCTGATCGATATTGATAAGGTAGTCGCCTACTGTCTGTTCAGTTAGCATACGGTTCATCATTAACTCGAATGGTTTGTGCAATCCAGCAAGACTGGGCTTGTTATAGTCTGTCTTGTTATTCCACATCTGTAGTTCAGGAGGACAAGCCAGGCTTTTGTAATGGCTGAGCAGAGGAGAGTTTCTTTTAATGATGTATCTCTACTGCTAACTTCTGCATTCTCCAGTGGAGTTCCTAACTCAGCCATGGACGTGAGCACGTCTCTGAAGATGAGCTCTCTGACCACCCAGAGTCTCTTCAGCTATGTGGAGGAGGAAAACCTTTCGGCCATCAAAGCTCATCTGGACAAGTACAGAGAAGTGGACACCAGAAGTGAAGTGAGTATCCTTGAACCCTTGAATATCACTTCCCGCTTTTTTTTTTTTTTTTTTTTTTTAAGCTTAAAGCATTATGGTGTTTTCAGCTTGGAGGATATTTGCACTTCACATTGATTTTTTTTTTTTTTTTTCCTTCCTTTCCTGATCTTTAGGACTGGTTGTGTGCACTGACATTTATGTGTTGAAGGCCTGAAGAACTTTATGTATATCTGTATTTTCACCATGATGCTAAACTCCAAAACCACTAATTTATTTGCTCATTTATCATGCATTACATAATTAATGTATGCAAACTGTATTATGTATACTGCTGTTCAAACGTTTGAGATCAGTAAATTTTTTTTTTTTTTTTTTTTTTTTTTTTTAAAGAAGCTGCTTCTGCTCATCAAGGCTGCGTTCATTTGATTAAAAATACAGAAAAAAACAGTAATATTGTGAAATATTATTGCAATTTAAAATTTTAATATACTTTAAAATAAAATTTATTCCTGTGACGCAAAACTGTATTTTCAGCATCATTACTTCAGTCTTCAGTGTCAAATGATATATCAGAAATGGAAACGGTGCTCTTTTTTGGATCCTGTGATACTTTTTTCGGGATTTTTTGGTGAATAAAATGTTAAAAAGAACAGCATTTATTTAACATGGAAATCTTTTGTAACAATATACTGTGCCGTTCAACATTTGGAGTCAGTACATGTTTTATTTCTGTGTTTGTTTGGAAGAAATTAATACTTTTATTCAGCAAGGATGTGTTAAATTGATAAAAAGTTATAGTATATTGTTAGAAAAGATTTTCATTCTAAATAAATTCATAAAATAAATTATTAAATCAGCATATTAAAATTATTTCTGAAGGATAATGTGACACTGAAGACTGGAGTAATGATGATGAAAATTCAGCTTTGCATAACAGAATTAAATTATATTTGAAAGTATATTAAAATTAAAAACTGTTATTTTAAATTGCAATATTTCATAATATTGCTTTATTCTGTGTTTTTGATCAAATAAATAGAACTTTGATAAGCATAAAATACTTTAAAAATCATTACACATTTTACTGATTCCAAACTTTTGAATGGCAGTTAAATTTACAAAAGTGACTTTCTTTAATATAACATATTAAATGCAAGTAAATTGTCTTTAATGTTTCCGATAACTTTTGTGAAAATAAAATGACGAAATATAGATGAAATCATCATTCATCGTTATTTAGTGCAACAGATATATTAATGTAAAAATTAAACCGCATACTTATTCTGACCTGTACTTTTTAAAATATATAAAAGAAAAAGTGATCATACTAAATTTTACTGTATTTTAAATGATTAAAAACGTCTTGCAAGGTAAAACCTTGTGGTTTAAAGGCAAAGTTGGCAAAGGTGGTAAAGTAAAATGTAAAATGTATTAAAATGTAGCATTTTTGGGGCTGATCCTTATTTTTTTTTTTTTTTTAATTATTATTTTTTTTAATATAGTTAAAAAAATTATCTCTAGATTCTTTTTTATGAATATGCCTGACAAGATTTTTTTGGTATATGAACTGATAATATTTTAGTGGATGTCTGTAAATTATGGTTAAAAAAAAAAAGTATGATAGCCATTATTGTTTTGATCAAAACAAAACAAAACAAAAATAAATGAATAAATAAATAAAGAAGACACCTTTGTAGAGGACAAATTTGTTATAAGCTTTTATATTTTTTAAATAATATTAATAATAATAATAATAATAATAATAATAATACTGTATTATTAATACAATATGGTTAAAATGTGATTATTATTATTATTATTATTATTATTATCATTATTAAATAAGAATGAACAAATCAAGAAATATGTTAATGTTGTAATATAATTACTTATTTAATATTTAATATTATTACTATATTTTTAAAAAATTCTATTGTACATAAAAAAAAAAGTACAACTACTTGAACAATAAAGTTTTACATTGTACTTTTGAGGTGAGAATTGTTCTTTTTTTTATGTGGAAGAATTCTCATGTGTTATAGACCCCTGTGAATAAAGGTTGCTAATAATTTATGAACACTAAGTGAAAGCAACTAAATATAGTTGCTTTAACTGGTTTGAGTTAGAAGATTTAATGTTTAAACACTACACAGAGAGTTTGGGTTGTAAAATCAGTTCTGTTGCACCACTTTCATGCTGAGTGTAATGCATAAGCATTATGGTTAAACTGTGGAAATGGTGTATTTACTGTAAATATGTTTCTTGTTCATTTATACACACTGAAGAACGAGTTTAAACTATTGTCTGTGGTAACTAACAGCATGCCACGCATGGCGGTACATGAACATTAGGTTGAGACTTACTCTGAATATTTTTTTTTTTAATTTCCTTCTCCATCTTTAATATGTACCATTTCATTGTTTTCTTCTGTAGAGCGGCCAGACGGCTCTGATGTTGGCCTCAGAGCAGGGCAGTCTAGAGATTGTGCAGGAGCTCATCCGGAGGGGAGCAAACGTCAACTTAGATGATATTGTGAGTACATTATTAAAAAAACATGCAGCAAAGCGACACAACATGAGATAACCTAGGCTGAAATGTTATCATACTGCAAAACATAAACTAGCACTATTTTTTGGAACAGGATGGTATGATTTTCACATTTTTCAGCAGATTGTGAGTCACGCATCAGTCCTGCTTAAAGGATTAGTTCACTATAGAAATAAAATTTCCTGATAATTTACTCACCCCCATGTCATCCGAGATGTTCATGTCTTTCTTTCTTCAGTCGAAAATAATTTTTTTTGAGGTTTTTAAGAAAAACATTCCAGGATTTTTCTCCATATAGTGGACTTTAGTGGGGATCAATGGGTTGAAGGTCCAAATTGTATATAAGTATATGAAGTATCCAAAAAGTATGAAGTAAAGTTGGACACACGCATCGTGGAGCTAGTGCAAGATGAGCATTTGTGGTTAAAAAAAATGTATAAATTTTCATTTTTTGTAGAAAATGATTGATCGTTTCGTTAGATAAGACCCTTATTCTTTAGCTGGGATCATGTAGAGCCCTTTGCAGCTGCAATTTGGACCTTCAACCCATTGGTCCCCATTGAAGTCCACTATATGGAGAAAAATCCTGGAATGTTTTCCTCAAAACCCCCTTTTTTATTATGTTTGTAGTCCTGGTTTGTATCTCTGTCTGCTTCGCTAGACTGTAGTTCTTCAGACAGATGTGTGATTTCATAGGTCTGGGTGGAGCGTAGAATCAAAATAATTGGTACCCTGTACTATCATTTTGTAAATGACTAGATGACGACGTTTACAAGGACAAACACTTTGAGCTCCTCACACCAGCAGATACATAGTATAGTATAGAAACTTTCTGGTGACTGTTGACGAACCTTCACTATGACCACTTGGTATGACCAGCTGGTATGATCTGAAACTACACAAACAACTTCCAAACAGATCTTTAGCTTCTTCCTGGGATGATGATGAGGTCTGTGTAATTAAACTAGCGTTTTATTTTTCCACTTGTCTCAGGATTGCTGGACAGCACTGATTTCAGCTGCTAAAGAGGGACACACTGAAGTGGTGAAGGAGCTCCTGGAGAACAATGCCAATGTGGAGCATCGCGACATGGTAAGACGCAAATTAAAGACAAGAGCTGTTTTAACAGCAGGTACTTACGCTTAATTCAACAGTTGTTTTTGAATGTATCATTGTGGATGATGGAAAGTTCTTCTTTACTGGCTTGAAAATTATTTTAGGTTTTTAATTTTCAGTTTTGCAGTGTTTATGTGTCAGTTAAGCTTAAAAAAAGCTAAATAATTCAGCTCTGCTTAAATACTAGTATTTAAAATTGTACTAAATTCCAAATTAACAACAAATATTAATCATGTGTCTGTATATCTATATCTATATCTACTATATCTATATCTATATCTATATCTATATCTATGTCTATCTATCTATCTATCTATCTATCTATCTATATCTATATATCTATATATCTATATCTATATACATATATATATATATATATATATATATATATATATATATTTCTTACTATTTGTGAAGTATTATGGCACTATTTATGTGAAATGCCAAATTAATTAGATTAAAAATACAAAATGACAAATATTAACCATGTGTCTAATAATAATAATAATAATAATAATAATAATAATAATAATAATAATAATAATAATAAAAAGTATAAAAAGGGAAAGTAATAAAATATATATACACGTTTTTTTATTTTCGTATCTTTAAAATCTAAAAATACAAAAAACAAATATTAATCATGTCTAATAACAATAATAATAATAATAAAAAAGTATAATCTCAAAATACAAAATAAAAGAGAACTTAAAATTGTAAAAAAAAATCCAAATTAATCAAATTAAGCATAAAATGTAGATATTTTTGTTACTATTTATGAATTGTCAAATGGCAAATTAATTAGATCATATTTAAAAATACAAAATAACAAAAAATGATCATGTCAAATGATAATCTAATAATAATAAAAGTATAAAAAGTAAAAAAAAAAAAAAAATATATATATATATATATATATATATATATATATATAAATTAGATCATATTTAAAAATACAAAATGACAAATATTAATCAGATGGCAAATTAATATTTATAATAATTCTGAATGTTTTTTCTCCCAATTGCGAGTTATGAAGTCCAGTCCTGAGGAGAAAAAAAAAACTAATATGTTCACAGAATTGCAAGTTTATATCTCACAATTCTGACTTTATTTCTCAGAATTGAGAGTTCACAACATGCAATTGTGAGTTTATATCTCACAACTCTGAGAAAAAAATTGTGAGATAACAAGAATTGTCGCAATAACCTATTTTTTTTCAGTGGGGGAAACAGGCTTCCATAGTTATTTGTGTTTTACTATATTAATATTATTTATTGTAGAATTTGTAAATTTGCCGTATTTTTCAAAATAATAATTCACACTAAATGCTGAATTCAAAGACCTAGTCTTGAAACCATATATCCCTGACCGTCCCATCTGGGTTCATTTAATTCCTACCTTACTGGAACATGTGATACATGACACTCTGTTTTTAAGATCAGCAGTTCTGTCAGTAGTTCCTGGATATATGCTGTCATGCTGTGGTCATGTGTACTGTATGACAGCTGTGAGCTGCCTATCTAGATTTTTGGGTACCATAGGCACATTTAAACCATGAAAATGGAATGTCTGAGCGTGTCTGTGTTGCCCATAAATGCCGTCTGGGTAGCAGCTAAAGCTTATAATAACAAATAAGGAAGATGAGAGACAGCCGATAGTTTGAGTCACTCCCTGACTCAGGGAAAAATGTGTTTATCCACAGTCCTGTGACCATGAGATTATTCTTAAGGACCGTCATGTGGGAGTATAATGACCTTGGTATGTTTGTGTGCAGGGGGGCTGGAGCGCGCTCATGTGGGCCGCTTATAAGGGTCGTGTGGAGGTGGCACGTCTACTGCTGGAAAAAGGCGCAAACCCGAACATCACCGGACAGGTCCGCAGAACCTTTTCCTAGATATATGTACAAGCACATTAGGTGTGGGTGAAAATGTGTTCCTGTGTGAGATTTCGTCTCATGGTTTGAGTGTTTTCTGCAGTCTGTGATTAATTTGTGTCTGTCCCAGTAGTACAGCGTTTACCCCGTCATATGGGCGGCAGGAAGAGGCCATGCGGAGATCGTTCAGCTGCTGCTTCAGCATGGAGCCAAAGTCAACTGCTCTGACAAGGTGCCTTATCACTCCCATCTCAAGAAACGCTGAGCTTTCACTAGATTCGTAAAC
Organism: Labeo rohita; assembly: GCF_022985175.1. Lineage (NCBI taxonomy): Eukaryota > Metazoa > Chordata > Actinopteri > Cypriniformes > Cyprinidae > Labeo > Labeo rohita. The sequence continues at coordinate 22,906,071 of NC_066885.1, read as the reverse complement.
ACTGATAGTGAACTAAAACGCCTGATTCAACAGTTTCCACATGACAACAAGAAATAATATACACTACAGTTCAAAAGTTTGGGGGCAGTACATTTTTTTTTTTTTTTTTTTTTTTTTTTTTTTTTTTTCAGCAAGGACACATCACTTTAAAATGATAAAAAGTGCCTCTCAAGATTTCTATTTCAAATGAATCCTGTGCTTTTGCACTTTCCTTTCATCAAAGAATCCTGAAGAAAAGCAGTCTTTTCAACCATTTATCCACCTTATTTTTTCCATTAGCAGTAAATTTTATTTATCTGGTTTCTGGTCTCACAAAACAGCTTGTTTTGCTGCTTGATATTGCAAATTGGTGTGTCTTACCATGTTATCTTAATGTATTATCTTAATTATGAACACAATGGTTTGTATTGCAAACAGTTTTACTGTTTAAGACATGTTGTTATTCTTTTCGTTATTTCCCTACATAGCGGATAAAGTCTTGCCCTTAAGCTTGTTTAAGACTTACTTAAAGCCCCCCGTAGCCAAAAATTGTATCCCTTAAAACTCATCTTTGATAATCAAAATGACATATTTAAATGTTTTATTCTGGCAAAAATAATTTTCTCCTGATCCACTAACTGAACTGTAGTGAACACGGTATAATGACTGTTAAAACTATGTTTTTCCTAGTGGACAACTATAGTGGATACTGTAACATTTGCTAAAGTTGCTTACTTGACAATGTTGTGTCTTCAAAATTCCTTGAAAGCTCGAATTTTTGGTTTTGTGCTGGCAATCCTATTGGTATACTTTGCATGCTAATGATTTGTTGATTATAATGTTGATTACATTGTTTTGCTACTTGGTGGTGACAGATGACTGTTAAAAATGTAATTTAGTCATTCATTCAAATGATTCATTCAAACGCGCTGATTCATTTGGTAATGAAACAAGTGTTTGCCTAAGTCATTAAATCATTCATTCAAACAAATCAAGTAAAACAAAAAAAAAAATTAATTAAACGTTTTTGAAAAGACTGCAGTAGGGCTGCACGATTAATTGAAGGTGATTGTCATGCACATTTTTTTCAGTGAAGCCGGTTGTGTAGTCAGTAAATCTCCAGCAAGTGCTTTCAGATGGAACAACATTTAGTACACAGAGCCGTAGTTCACTGAAAAGCTATGCTATATCGCATTCATTATCGCAGATGATTTAATCACGCGATTATGAAATTGAAAGAAATCGTTTGCGATAATGACAGCTGTTTGCGTAGCTTCTCAGTGAACTGCGGCTCTGTGTAGAAATGCTGCTACATCTGAAAGCACATGAAAATGCCACAATTAGTAACATGTTTTTGCTCCAAACTCACTTCATAATGTCTGTCGAGTGTTTAAAATCAATCCTTCTGTAAGATGATGTGGCTTTTTGCACTGAATAAGGCACGCATAGGATTCAAAGTATTCTAAACAGTGATAAAGGCATTGCATTAGGGTAGCAGAGGGTGCCAACAGCCTATAGATTGTTTTTACACTTTATTGCGCAATCTCCTTGTTTACTATTGACTAAACAACAAGTCAAATGTCCACTTAATCTTTAATATTTGGCAATTTCTTTACGACAGAAATGCTACGTCCACTGTAATTTGTTGAATATGTGGACATCAAAATGTGTAAACTCAGAGTAAGGGTTTAAACTTTATTTTGAAATCACGATAAACGGCATACTGAGAAAGATATTGAAGTATTCTCCTGTGTTTACGTATGTTTATAAACGATTTACCTTACAAATCTGATGAAATGGCGAATGTTGGGTTCCCAGATGAACGTTTTAATAAACCCAAACTCACAACAATATAGAGAGATTGAGACAGTTTACTTATAAACAGTTTGTGTGAAGCAGCATTTACTGTGAACGGAGCCGCTCTGAGATGCACGTACATAACCTAAAGGCATGTAAATAATTAATTAATTTACAATAGCATTATGATTTATTATGATTTTAAATGGGTTTAATATACCATGCAAACTTGGGAAATGATCTAATAATGCGTTTCATGGATTCTCCTCTGAAATGTCCTACTTCTGATATTTTGCCCGGTTACTCAACATGGGCAAAATGCAATCTGGGATTTTTATTTTTATTTTATTTTTTAATCGAGTGCTCAAATTGAATTGTGGTGACAGCCCCAAGTAAAGCAGTATATACATGTGACACAGAACTGTAAAATAAAGTGCTGCCCTACGAATGAATAAGCGCCACATTCCTAATTAATTAAATGAGTAAAGATTACACTGCATTTTTTGCTTGTCGTTGTCAGTATGGCACCACACCTCTGATCTGGGCAGCCAGGAAGGGCCATTATGACTGTGTGATGCATCTGCTGGAGAACGGCGCCAATGTGGACCAGGAGGGAGCGGTACGCACCTTGTTTTGAACTTTGTCAAAATTCCTATTTTTCAGACTAAATGTGCTGATATAATAAAGTCATTAAAATGACTGCATGTTACAGAACTCGATGACTGCGCTTATAGTGGCTGTGCGAGGTGGTTTTACTGAGGTGGTGAAGGAGCTGCTTAAGAGAAACCCTAATATGAATATGACTGATAAAGATGGCAACACTGCGCTGATGATCGCTGCTATAGAAGGCTACACTGAGATTGTCCAAGACCTGCTGGATGCGGGCACATATGTCAACATCCCTGACCGGGTAGGGCTTCTCACAACTTATTTAACCTTGATTGCAAGTATGTCAGGAGTCTTGAAATTCCCATTTATCTTGTATTTGTTTGTGTCTCTCAGAGTGGTGATACTGTGCTTATCGGAGCCGTCAGAGGAGGTCATGTGGAGATCGTCCGAGCTTTGCTTAATAAATATGCTGATATTGATGTCAAAGGCCAGGTAACTGCATCTCACCACTCCAACGGCTCTCTATTTCAGTCTCCCTCATCCATCAGCACACTGTCCCGAATGCTAATCTTTACAGAATGGCCTCTCTGTTTTGATGCCCTTTTCACCTCATGTTAGAAACGTATTATTAATCCTCATGTGATTTAAGGAAGTAGATGTCACTGTGACCCTGCTTCATTTAATTTTGCATTGTAGGATGGTAAGACTGCCCTGTACTGGGCTGTGGAGAAAGGCAACGCAACTATGGTTCGAGACATTCTGCAATGCAACCCTGACACTGAGGCCTACACCAAGGTAAAGACCTGATTTCATTAGGTTTGCTTTGTAATCCTATATGAACTGTATCAATATGATGGTAATAATTGACAAGACTGTTTACGTACATGTGCTTTGTGTTAATGTGTCAGGATGGAGAGACTCCACTCATAAAAGCCACTAAAATGAGAAACATGGAAATTGTGGAGCTTCTTTTGGACAAAGGTGCCAAAGTGTCAGCAGTGGACAAGGTAAAACTATTAAGTTAACCACGTGTACGTGCACATTATTGTCTGATTGACATATCTTTATTATTTTCTTAATACAGACATAATTTAAGGATAAAAACCTGATTTTGTACAGTGTATATAGAACTGTTTTCAGTATTAATCAGTGGTTAAAAAAAAGTATTTTTATTTTTATTATAATTTTTGAAAAAATGTAAATTCAGGTCCATGTCACATTTTCATGGTTACATAAACATTTCTTTAGTTTTACAGAAAAAGAAGATTTTTTTTTTTCAAAGCTCAATAAATATACTGTAATAGCAAAAATTATTATTATTATTATTATTATTATTATTATTATTATTATTAATATTATTATTATTATTAATATTTTCATAGTTTTTATAAATATTTTATATTGCGAAAACAGTCAAATAAATACAGTAATAGCAAAAATAAAAAAAAAATTATTATTTTGTTGTTGTTATTAATGTTATTATTATTATCATAGCTACAATAGTTAATATATTCATTATTTAGTAGTAATAATAAATAATAATAATAATAATCATCATTATTATTATTATTATTATTATTATTATTATGACTGAAAAACAGCGCAAGTAATACAGTAATAACAAAATTATATTTGATATGATTGATTATGCTTATAATTATTATTATTGTTATTATTATTATTATTATTAAGATGTAATATTATTATTATTATTATTATTATTATTATTGTTATTAAGTGGTGTTCTTCTTCTTCTTATTATTATTATTATATTTGATTTTTTTATTTGATTTTTTTTTTATAATGTAAATTCATGTCCCAGTAACATTTTCATGGTCACATAAACATTTCTTAGATTTTCAGAAAAAGAAGATTTTTTTTTTTTTTCATATTTTTTATATTAACAATGTAATCAATATTTTGTTTTTTTAAAGCCAAGTATGAATCTCATCATCAAGCATTTTACATTTATTCCAAAATAATAATTCAAGGCAGTAACAATTTAAACAATATCTTTTATTAGTGAACTTATGTTTAGCTATTCTTTTTAATAGTTAACATTTAATCATTTTAATTTTTTTAGATCATCAGTCATCAAAGCTCGGTAAATATATCGTAATAGCAAAAAAATATTATTATTATTATTATTATTATTATTATTAAGATGTAATAATATTTTCATGATTTAATAATAATAATAATATTATTAATAATAGTAATAATAATAGTAAGTATTATTATTATTATTATTATTATTATTTATTTTTTTATTTTTTTATAATGTTTTAAATTCATGTCCCAGTCACATTTTCATAGTTATGTAAACGTTACTTAGATTTTCAGAAAATGAAGAAAAAAATCAATTTATATGTTTTTTTAATTAACAATGTAATCAATGTTCTATTTATTAAAGCCAAGTATGAATCTCATCAAGTTAGTGTTTTTAGGCATTTTACATTTATTCAAAAATAATAACTCAAGGCAGTAAACAATATATTTTGTGAACTTATGTTCAGCTATTCTTTTTAATAGTTAACTTTTAACTTAAAAAAATTAACCTTCGGATCATCAGTCATCAAAGCTTGTTAAATATAGGTCACAGACAAAGAGATTTACTTTAAATTCCGTCAAGCTGATTACTTACTAAAAACGCGCACAGATCATGTTTTCATGCCATTTTAAGACTTATTTTGACATAGCAGTGTGGTTATATCTAAGTGTGTGAGTTGTTTACTTACTGTTTTTAAGTTAGTCTTCCTATTAACTCCATTATATTGTTCATTCAGACTGATTTGTGAATGCTGAACAAACGCAAACACAAGAAGCGGGATTTATCACATGAACCAATCACAGCCGATCATATCCAGTCATATCCAATCATATTGCGATGGAGGCATTGCCTCCTTTCACGTGACTTTCCCCCATTTATTCTTAATTACCCCCCACTAACTCACGGCACACTTTAGGGGGTCTGTTAAAACTCAATGGGCTCAGGGGAGGTGAGAGAGACGCGGACTCCCTCTGTAACTTTACCTGCTTGGAAAATGTTTCTTTAGAAAAACAAGTGATTTATACACTTTTGAATGTTGTATTTTGCAGTATTGGCTTTGATTTATTTTTGTACTACTATTTTTGAGATACTGCCTCCCTTACCTCCTCAGAGGAAATGCCCCATATATATACTTCTGCAAATATTCTCTAAAAATATACTGATATCTTTTCAGAAAGGTGACACAGCTCTGCATATTGCCATTCGTGGCAGAAGCCGCAAACTTGCTGAGCTGCTCTTGAGGAACCCTAAAGATGGCCGTCTGCTCTACCGGCCCAACAAAGAGGGAGAGACGCCCTACAACATTGACTGCACTCACCAGAAGAGCATCCTCACCCAGATATTTGGAGCCAGTGAGTATTTCTCTAGCAAATAGTTTGTTTGCACAGTAACATGTCTGTCTCCAACACCTCTAATGTATTCCTCCCTAGAGCACCTGTCTCCTTCTGAGTGTGACGGAGACATGCTGGGTTATGACCTGTACAGCAGCGCTCTGGCGGACATCCTGAGTGAGCCCACCATGCAGCCGCCCATCTGTGTGGGGCTTTATGCCCAGTGGGGCAGCGGCAAGTCCTTCCTCCTTAAGAAACTGGAAGGTATGAGCCAGAAATGACTGTCAGAAATCTGCACGGCCTTAGTGGATCTTTCCCATCTGAATGAGATCTGATTGTGTTTCAGATGAGATGAAGACGTTCGCTGGACAGCAGGTGGAGCCGTTGTTCCAGTTCTCGTGGTTGGTGGTGGTTTTGACTCTGCTGCTGTGTGGATCTGTGGCTCTGGTCCTTGGCTTTGCTGTGGACACAAAGCTGGCCATTGCTGTGGCCCTCAGCCTGCTCGCCCTACTGTACATATTCTTTGGTGAGAAATCATCAAATTTACTGTCATGCCATGCAATGGCAATCATAGCGCAACATACAATGGTAACTTAGAGTGTTTAGCAAGAAAGCAGTAAGCCACAAATAATTCAGTTTGAATAAAAAAAAAAAAAGTAAACTATAAATACAATCCATGCAATAATGAAGCAGACACACAAATCACAAAATAGTTCAAGTACAAAGTAATAAAGCACAAATACAGTAATCAGTACATGCAAAGAATTCTGTATGAAAACAGTAACAGTTAGTAGCAACTAGTTAATAGTGAGAATTGGTCTTTAAAATAAAGTGTTACCATAAAAACATTTATTATTATTATTATTATTATTATTATTATAGCTATACATATTAATATTTTCATATAGTAATAATAATAATAATAATAATAATAATCATTATTATTTACATAATTTTATTATTATTATTATTATTATTATTATTTAATAATAATAAAATTAATATACGATCAAAAACTGCAAATAGTAAATACAGAAATAACAATAATAAAAATTATATTATTATTGCTATACAAATTAATATTTTCATTTAGTAGTAGTAGTAATAATAATATTATATTATATTATTGAAAAACAGTGCAGATAGTACATACAATAATAGCAATAATAAAAAATATATTATTATTGCTGCAAAAATAGTGCAAATAATAAGTACAGTAATGGCAATAATAAAAATATTATTATAGCTGTAATTATTTTAATAATAATAATATTAATATTAATATTAATAATAACTTATTATTATTATTATTATTATTGCAAAAACAGTGCAAGTGATAAATACAGTAACAGCCATAATTTATTATTATTATTATAGCTATAAGTATTTTCATTATTTAGTGATAATAACAATAATAATAATAATAATAATAATATTATTATTATTATTACAAAAATAGTGCAAGTGATAAATACAGTAATAGCAATAATAATAATAATAATAATAATACTTATTAGTAGTAGTATTATTCTTGTTGTTGAAAAAACAGTGAAAATAATAAATACAATATTATTATTATTATTATTATTATTATTATTTCAAAATCAGTGCAAATAATGAATAGATGCTAACTGATAAATAAGTGTCTAGTCAGTGCCTCTAAATAACTGCTTTGACCTGAATACTAAAATTTTCATGTGAATATTTATATCAAGATTATGAATCTTATGGGACTACAACATTTCACCCCTGGAGGTCTAAAGAGCTGACCATACCCTAATTATCAAAATACTACTTTGTGTATGGAGATTTGGTGAATATTTTTTAATGTATACTTATTTTGTCCCCTTGGTTTACCATTATTTATCTCAGGCTTTTTATTTTTGATTCTCATTACATTTTGCTCAATGTGGATTTATTTTTGGTTACCAAGGGGCACTAAACTGCACATATAAATGTGTCCACCAGAGTGCAGCATTGTACTTTACAATCTCACGTATGCGTTGTGAGTGGAGTTGACTGTTCTACATTTATCTTGTTTTACATTCTCACTAACTTCTGGTTTATCAGAAAGTGACCTCGTGTCATCTCTCTCTCCTGTGCTTTTGTATGGTGTGTGCAGTGTTGGTGTACTTTGGTGGGAGAAAAGGGGGGGAGAGTTGGAGTTGGGCCTGGGTCCTCAGCACCAGACTGGCTCGCCACATCGGCTACTTGGAGCTTCTTCTCAAACTCATGTTCGTCAATCCCCCCGAACTTCCAGAGCAGACCACCAAAGCCCTGCCGGTCAGGTAGAGCCCCGCAGCCATGACCAAACACACCCAACTACTTTACACTGCTGTTTAAGGGACGTTTGTTCTTTTGCAAAGTCGAAAAAAATCGAAACAAAGATGTAAACTGTATAAAGATGTGATATACTTCACCATAATGTTTTGGAAGCAGGATAAATTCATGCTGTGAATATTCTCTTACCTGCACATTCTGTCGAAACACGCACATGTGTGATGCTCATTTTCAGTCAGTCTTTTTTTGTTCTCCATCTGTCCAGGTTTCTGTTCACGGACTATAACCGTCTGTCGAGTGTGGGAGGGGAGACGTCCATGGCTGAAATGATAGCCACGCTGTCCGACGCCTGTGAGAGAGAGTTTGGCTTCCTGGCCACCAGACTTTTTAGGGTCTTCAAGAATGATGAAACTCAAGGTGTGTCTGTGGAATATGCACTATGAACCTTGGTAACAAGAAAGAAATATTTTTAAAAATATATTCAGTGCTTTGAATTGTTTTTATTATGATGTGTGTGATTAATTCTTGCCTTTCTGATTTTTTTTTTACATTTACAGTTTACAGAGTTTTACATTTGTCTACTTTTATAATATTTATTAATATTTTGTTTTTATTATTATTTTTTTAAATTAAAATCTTTTATTGTTATATTTTTAGTCTTCATTTTAATTTTATTTACATTTGAGTCATTTTCTTAGTGTGTTTTGTCTTTTCTATTTTCAACTTATTTTACTTTAGATTAGGCAACATTTCTATTTTTGTTACATTTTTATGTCTAATATTCATATTTCAGTTAGTATTTTGGTTAACAATAACAACCCTGTCTAAAAAAAATTTCAAGTTTGGTATAAATCACCTTTTTCATAAAGACTAAATTATATAATTTTATTTTATTATTAATGCAATGGAATAGTTTATCATAAAAAATACGAAAAAGGTTATCATATTTAGTGGTTTTATTTTATATTTTATTATTTTATTAATGGAATTATTTCATTTCAGCTTTATTTCAATTAATGCATTTAATAGCATTTTAGTTAATAACAACACTGTCTAAAAACACTTCAAGTGTGGTTTAAATAACCTTTTTTTACAATAAATATTAAATTATATAATTTATTTTTATTATTAATGCAATAGAATTTTAATTTTATATTATGTATTTTTATTTTAATTTATTAATGCAATAGAATGGGCTGAAAATGTATTTATCATATTTAGTGGTTTTATTTTATTTTATTTTATTAATGGAATGGGCAAAAAATGTATCATATGTAGTGGTTTAATTTTTATTTTACTTTTATTTTTATTTTATTTTATTTTATTTTATTTTATTTTATGTTATGTTATGTTATTTAATTTTATTTTATTTATTAATGCAATAGAATGGACATAAAATGTATTTATCATAGTGGTTTAATTTTAATTTAAATTAATTTTATTTATTTTGATTTGATTATTTAATTATTTTAATTAATTTTATTTTATTAATGCAATGGAAAGGACAAAAATGTATTTATCATAATTAGTGGATAATTTTTTCTTTCTTTCTGTTTTTTTCTTTAAAGTTTTCTTTTTAATATTCATATTTCTTTTTTTCATTTCAGCTTCATTTCAATTAATAACAATTATTTTAATAGTATTTTAGTTAACAATAACAACACTGTCTTAAAACACTTTAAGTGTGGTAAAAACCACCTTTTTCATAAATATTCATTCATTCTTTCTTTCTTTCTGTTGTAGACAGACTTTGGTAAAATCCCTGTCAAGAATTATGCTCTACATAGCTTTATAATAAACATTAAAAAAAAAAATTATTAATATTTATACGTTTATACAACTTTTAACACGATGTTATAATTTCACAGCCCATCACAGTTGTATATATCAGGTGTTTTATTCCGGCTTAAAATGTGGCTAAGCTAGTTAGCTTTATTAGTATTTAATGCTTTTTTTTTTTTTCTTTCTTTTTTACAGGAAAGAAGTGGAAGAAGACATGTTGCGTCCCGTCCTTCGTGCTCTTTGTGTTGACGTCGGGCTGTCTGATCACAGGCATGACCCTGCTGGCCATCTTCAAGGTGGACGCAGAGAACCTGACGGTGAACGCGGTTCTGATCGCCATGGCCAGTGTGGTGGGTCTGGCCGTGCTGCTGAACTGTCGGACTTGGTGGCAGGTGGCGGACTCTGTGCTGCACTCTCAGAGGAGGAGGCTCCTTAACGCTGCCAACAGCATGCACAAGCTCAAGAGTGAGGGATTCATGAAGGTGAGCCAATGATGCTGATATAATATGTAATGTGCTTATTAATAGTCATCACTATTACATTATACATACATACATATACATACACATACATATTTTCATTTAGCAGATATTTTCTTATTCCGAGTGAAACTCTGTGGCCTAACTTGGCATGACTTGGAGAGATGGAGTTGCATGTCCATGTTCACAGTAAAATCTTAGTGGTATAATTAATTCATTAATTAATTAACTAAATTGTTTGTTTGCTTGTTTGTTTATTTGTTTATTTTACTAATGCAGTAGAATAGACAGAAAATATATTTGTCATATTTAGTGGTTTCGTTTTTTTCATATTTTTCAATTAGATTTTTTTTTTTAATACAGTGGAATGAACAGAAAATGTTTGTCATATTTTTTATTTTATTTTATTTTTTTATTTTTTATTAATGCAATGGAAAAAACAGAACATTTATTCATTATATTCAGCAGTTTAATCTTTATTTATTTATTTATTTATTTATTTATTTATTTGGTTCGTTTAGTTTTTATTTTATTATTGCAATGGAATGGACAGAAAATGTACTTATATTTAGTGGTTTATTTTATTTTAATTTAGTAGCTTATATTTTTATTTTATTTTTAAATATTTATTTTATTTGATTTTATTTTTTTACCAATGCAACATTATCATATTTAGTGACTTATTTTTTATTTTATTTTATTTTATTTTATTTTATTTTATTTTATTTTATTTGTTACCAATGCAACAGAAAATGTATTTATCATATTTAGTGACTTAATTTTTTTTTTTTATATTTATTTTATTTTATTACATTTTTTTTTACCAATGCAATGGAAGAAACAGAAAATGTATTATATTTAGTGACTTATTTTTTTTGAAATATTTATTTTATTTTATTTTATTTTAGTTTAGTTTAGTTTAATGCAATGAATGGAATGGACATAAAATGGGTTTATTATATTTAGTGATTTAATTTATATATATATATATATATATATATATATAATATTTCATGTTATTTTATTTTTTTTTTTACCAATGCAATTAAATAGACAGAAAAAGTATTTATTCTATTTTTTTTTTTATTTTTTTAAATTTTATTATATTTTATTTTATTTATTTATTTTTTATTATTATTTGCAGTCTTTGGATAGCCTAAGAGCCTAGATCTTAAACCAGATCATTCAGATTTTATTTTAAGTCTCTTCGGAGAGGACGGCTTTCAGATTTTTGCTATTTTGTGAAAATGAAAATCTTATTTTTATTTATTTATTTATTTTTTTTTTTGACTGCATATTGCTTTGTATAGCTGATCTGTTTCTGTTTTCTCTCAGGTTTTGAAGTGTGAAGTGGAGCTCATGGCTAAAATGGCTAAAACCATTGACGGCTTCACCCAGAATCAGACCCGACTGGCTGTCATTATCGATGGCCTGGATTCCTGTGAACAGGACAAAGTGCTACAGATGCTTGACACGGTGCGTGTGTGCATCAAACCTCACTGAAGCTCTCCTATATAACCAAATAATAGTATAAAAATCTCTTTTACTGCCAGGATCGCATTTTCCGGTATACTCATTCAATGCCAAGAACCTTTTGATGGCACAAGCCATCCATCTCCGCTGTAAACATAAAAGACTCATTCTGTCGGAACACGCTGGCTTCCTGCTCTTGACTAAATGGCCAAACAAGGTGCCTCATGTCCACTCTGTGGGCAAAACAAGCCCGTTCACCTCTCAAACATCTCATGGATGTGCAGCAGTGCTCAGAGTTCAGGCTTGTTTAGCTCCAGAAGTTCAGATTCCTCACTCCCAGCTGGACTAATGGAATTTCCTTCAGCTAAATGTCATTATTTGGGTATAATCCTCTTGTGTTGGCAGCCTGTTCACCGCTAATGAAATCTGCCATTTACCAGAGAGCCTGCAAAAACCCTCAAAGATTCCTTTGTGGCACAATTAGCCACGTCTCTTTTCAATTCAGATCTTTATGTCTCCGATTTTGATAGGAATTACCAAATTGGATTTCTCTTTCAAGTTTAATATTGTTCCAGTTGCTAAAGCTGATGCTCTATATGAAAAATGATGGATATAAATGCAGATGGCATATTTTGTGCCACAGTTTAGTTGGCGTGGAGAACCGCAACGTCAGCAGATATTTCACAGCGATCGCTAAACGCTCTACAAATCAGTGTCCTGTGACATTTCTACATGTTACGGTGTTCCTCATTAGTCTGGAAAGTCCCATCACGTTCAAATGAGTAAACGTCTGGCCGTGTGTAAACGTATACAGAGTGGCTTCTGTGTAAACAAACACAAAGTCCACAATGTATAAATTGAGCTATAGGTCTGTGTGACATAGCTAGTCTAATAGAATTATGAATAAATAACTTCATTCATTTTTAAGTGATCTGAGAGTGAAAGAAAGGAAAATAGGCCTTCTTTAGTATAGCACACATATAGGGCCCTATGATTTCCGTGATGCAGAAAATGGAATCCAGTCATAAACATGGAATTGAACGTTACTGTATAATGAATAAATCAAATGTGTATCAGTACACTTAAGTCAAGCAATATGGACTATTATCTGTGAATATTAAGCTGCAAAAAGACTTTTAAACTATGAATCCTGAATGTTCTGCGTGTCTCTGTGTGAATGAATGGCACAGACACATGGTTTCGTTTACCCACATACTGAAGCGCATGTGAAGCTCGCTGTGTTTTCAGCCTCTGCCGCCTAAATATATGAGTACATGAACAAGTTAACATGATTTCTAGAACTGCTAGTCACTTTACGTGCATTTTAGTCTTACTGTTGGGAAAAAATGATCATATATCATATACAAACAAAAACGTAAAGGTATCCACAGTAATTCGTCAAAATAAAAGTTTAACTTGAAGAAACTGTGACAGAAACATATTACTTAATGGATGATAGTAGTACTACTACCAGTGAAATTATTATTAACACAGTATTTTTAAAGGAATATTTACAAAAAAAAAACAAAAAAAAAGCTGAGCTGAATTTTTTTTTAGCATATATATATATATATATATCTGTTAATTAGAGATGCTTTTGATTTATGAAAATTGAATGAAACCATTATGTTGGAGAGGGGGAAAAACATTTTATAGTGCCATAAAAATTAAATTTTTTGTGAAACGTTCACTAAATTGTTGTCAAATACTTTAAGTTTCATGTTTTCAATTAATTAGTTATACTACATGATTTTTTATTTAACCATTAAAACAGAGTATTAAAAAACTGAATTTAAAATAAATAAATAAATGGGAAAGAAAAAGGGGGAAGAAATGGAAGAACTGATTTCATACGGCCTTATAATTGGCATTGGGTTTTAGCCCAGTCTTCCTATGAATTACATATGTTTTTCAGAGAAATATTGTACTATATTTACTCACACTTTATTTTAAGATCTATTTCTCACTATTAACTCCTATTTACTGCTTATTAAAGATCATCACATGGATTTTTTTTATTATTTTAATATGTTCCTTGAGGTTTACTTACAATGTTATTACAATGTTATTACAAGTTTATTGCACCAAAAAAAAAAAAATGAATGTCTGGAAAAATGATTATTTTCAACCCTCATTCTGACCCTCTCTGTTTTTAAAATGCGTGTCATTTAAGGCTTGTCAGTAATTGGCCACTATTATGATAACAAACGTCTAACGTCATTGCATAGGAAACAGTATTAACGCCCTCTCGCTATTGCATGTGAGTGTTTTGATGATTCAACAACAAACAAAAACAAACAAACAAAAAAACCCTGTAATTTCCAGGCAAAGCATTATGAAATCATTTGTTTTATTGGAACAACAACCTCCTATATGCCTTATATGCTCTTATAAGGTCAAGGCAAATTTAATTTCTCATGTCTCAGTTGTTTAGTTGAGGTATTGGGTAGGTTCAAGGATGTAGAATATGATCATGCAGAATAAGGCGTTAATATGTGCTTTATAAGTACTAATAAGCAGTCAATGTGTTAGTAATATGCATGTTAATAAGCAACTAGTTAATAGTGAGAATTGTTCCCTGAACTAAAGTGTTACCCTTTATGCTTATATCTAATGGATTAACTAATAACAACCAAGGTGCTCTAATCACTAGGATTGAACTTGGACCAGACTTCTCATATTAATCAAGGGGAAACATTTTTGTCTGTTTTGTTTGCAGGTTCGAGTGCTCTTCTCTAAAGGTCCCTTCATCTCCATCTTTGCCAGCGACCCTCATATCATCATCAAGGCAATAAATCAGAACCTAAACAGTGTGCTACGTGACTCCAACATCAACGGCCACGACTACATGCGAAACATCATCCACCTGCCCGTGTTCCTCAACAGCCGTGGCCTCAGCACTGCAAAGAGACTCTGCATTTCCACACCAGCCAATGCAGATCAGCTGAACTCTGATGGTCGGTATTGGCAGAATTCAGAATTACAATATGCAAGCTTTAATTTTTAAATGTATTATTTTTAGTTGAATTGAATTGATTTTTTTTTTCTTTTTTTTTTTATATATATATATATATATATTTATATATAAAGTTTATTTTATTTTATTTATTTTTATTTATTTATTTTATTTATTAGTAATTTGATGGTTTTTTTTTATTTTTTCATTTAATTCAATTACTTTTTTTTTATTTAATTTTCTTTTTTCGTTTATATTTTATATTATTTTATTTATATCGTTTTTTTTTTCATTTTATGTTTATTTTTTTATTTTATTCGATTTGTAATTTTTTTTAAAATTTATTATAATTACTTTTTTTTAATTTAATGCATTTTATTTTTATTTAATTTAATTTATATTTAATTTTAGATTTGCATATTACTGTTTATTTTACTTATTTATTTTTATTTCATTAAATTTTAACTTTTTTACTTTTTTGTATCAACTTGTTTTATTTTATTTATTAATATAATTGAAAAATATTATTTTTTTATTTCATTCATTTACATTTTTTTATAAAAATAAAAATATTTCATTTTATTTTATATTTGTATTTTATTTTACTTATTTTTTTATTTAATTAAATTTTACTTTATATATATATATATATATATATATATATATATATATATATATATATTTATATTTATATATTTATATTTCATTATTTTATTTTTATTTTTTAATTTTATTAAGTTTTTTAATTATTTTTTTTATTTCAATTGTATTTTATTTAATTTTATTTTGCTTTACTTATTTTATTTTTTATTTTATTTATATAATTCATTTAATATTTTTATTTTATTTTTAATTTAATGCATTTTAATTTTAGTTTTTAATTTTTATTAATTTTAGATTTGTATTTACTTACTTTGTATTATTTGTATTTTTATTTTTATTTTTTTTTGTATTTTATTTTACTTTTTAATTACATTTATTTTTAATTATTTTTTATTTAATTAAATTTCATTCTTCTATTTAATTTTATTGTGCTCAGCTTATTTATTAATATAATTTAATTTTTTTTTTTAATTTTTAAATTCATTTTAAATTTTAAATTAATTAAATTTTATTTATATTTCATTTTATATTTGTATTTTATGTTACTTATTTTATTATTTAATTAAATTTTATTTTTTATATGCATTTTGTTTTTCATTTTTTCATATTTTATTAATTTATTACATTTATATTTTTCTTTCTTTTATTATTTTATTTTGTTTTCTTTTCTTTTATTTACGCCACCATAAAACACAAATACAGTTTTCATTTCAAGAACTTTCCTGTTTTCTACTTGTTATACAAAAATGCATTTAAAAGCCATCGAATACCCCCAAACTGAAAATGGTCATTTTTAATCATGTTCCAAACATGTATGACTATGTATGAACGAAAAATAACAACATCTGAACATCTTAGTTTCCTTTAACGCATTTTTATGTATCACAAGATGTTTGTGATCTGTTAATCTCATTTCTTTAATTTATGTAGCAGATATTTGTTGCGATTTGTCGTGTGCATCATCTGTGGTGTAGAGCGTTTAATATAGACTAACAGCACAGCTTTTCCGCTCCGATACCTCCTCTGAACGTCTGACTCTCTCCATCTGTAGCGTGGCAAGAGGACATGGACAGGAAGTTGTCTCAGAACAGTCTCGGCGAGCAGGGCAGGCAGGGCAGCAAAACAGCGCTGAACCGCCGGGTAAGACTTAGCCTCCAACACTCCCACCACTTCCCATCAACACGATTCGAGATGGCCAGCTCAACGAAGGCCATATGGCTGCTATTACCTCATTAGTAACTCATTAATAACTCATTTATAAAGACTCTAACCATGCTTATTCTCTCTAACAAGCTCTTTTACGCCTGTATGATTCATTTATTCACAGTTAGAAAGGACAGTTAGGACCACATCTTGTGTGTTTGTGTGTGTGTGTGTTTTGGAGGGGGGGTATTGTCAGAGACCCTGGATGTCGCCGAGGAGCGTCTGTAATTGATTTAATGTCTGTTTACTCTTCCCGCTGAGATGCCATTGCCTAATGACGGGGTGCAGCAGCAGTGGGTCTCGGTGACAAAGCACTGGCACGGCGGCACGGAGGCAGGAGGCTAAGTGGCTCCTCTGCTCACCCTGCGAGGGCTGTTTGTTTGCTTGGCTGATTTATCTGCCTCCTTTATTTGGCCCCTCTTTATTTCAGGGGCACGCTCCTCTTGTTTTGCCTCTGCTGTTTCTTGGCTGAGCATCCAGCCCGCCGTACCCCTGATCTGCACGTTTTGTTGTGGAAAGTTGTTTAGCGGGTTTTGTGAGCTGCATGTGGAAGGAAAATAGTAGGGCGGCTCTGAAAGTGTTATTAATGTGATACTACATCCCATTAAGCTGTGAGGTCAAACTAAGGGTCTTTCTTGATGCACAAAGAGAATCTCCAATAAAGCTGAGGTTTGGTACATTTACAGGTGACATATACTAAAAATCTGACTTTTTTCATGTTTAAGTGCTATAATTGGGTCCCTGGTGCATCTGCCAACCTAGAAAATGTGAAAAAGGACAACCCAGTAACTTTGTTTTGTTAAGCCTTTCTCTGCAAGCATGTGAAAAATTGAGCCGCTCAGGTTTCGCTCCCACTGTGACATAGGAAGGGGATTATATTATAATATTACCGCCCCTTAATCTGCACGTTTCCACTTGTGGTGCCATCGCAGTTCAAACGCCATGGCAAAAGTTCAAGCAAAGCATGCTAACTGTTCTGTCGTTGGCTGTTCAGGTGAGCACAGAACGCTATTTTGAGTCCCAGGCTCGGAAGATACAAGAGAGCAGTGGATTTATTGATTTATTTACTGTATATTGCACTGCTGCCACATGCAATTTCTTTCCTAGCTTAGGGTTGGTTACCGTTAACATTTTTAACTGGTACGGTATCAGTACCTGAAATTCAGTGGCAGTACCCAACGGTTACTTTTTTGGGTACTTTACTCTTTGTGTGATAACAAAAACATTTCAGTGAAAAAATAAGCCCAAAACAGGTTAGTTCATTTGAATTTTCCCTTTTTTCTTGCTTTCCTTCTCTTTTAAATAGCTTGTAAAAGCAGTGTGCGCATTTTACTTTCACTTTCAAATTAGCAGCAATTCTGTGTGAAGAATTAGTTCAGTTGAATTTTCACTCTTTTCCTCACTTTTCTTATCTTTCAAAGGGTTCATTGGATGCAAAACTCACTTTTACATGTTGTTTGAACATAAATTTGTGTTGGCAGTGTGTGTACACATCCACTGCCAACAGCAGTGTTTTTTTGTAAATCCCTATAAATCCTAACCCAAATGGGTAAATCAAGCCATTCTCTGACTCTTGTGTGACATCACACAGATCCCACGATTGTTGACTGAAATGGCTGTCTTTGAGTGAGCTGTGAACAGTCCAACCGCTATTGTTTCAACTCCGGTGCAAAGGAACATGAGAATGTCTCCGATTGAGCGATTTCTTAATAATGTGCTAGTTAGCAAGTTTTACGGCTAAATGCGGCTAAATTAAACATTACAGCTCGTCATTTCACAGAACAGTGGGGCGGGGTGAGCAGAGCTCATTAGCATTTAAAGGCAAATGCAACAGAACAGCAAGGTTAAAAGGATGTTTTTTACACTACCACTGAGAATTTTTAACCAAAATACGCTGTAGACTTCTTATTAAGACTCTAAAGAATCATATCAACTTGTGGAAAATGGGCATCCGATGACCCCTTTAAATAGCTTGTAAAAGGGCCATGCGCATTTTACTTTCACTTTCAAATCGGCTGCAATTCGCTGTCGATTAAATTCAAGCAACAACAAAATACAACGTTGAACTCCTAGAACTTTTATTAACAAAACAAATAAAAATACACCATGCTATATGCCTAATATAAAATAAGAAATTACTTAGGCTGTGCAAAGTTTAAATGGGTATACAAAACTGAAAATCAGCAAACACTGTGAACCAAATAAATCAGAAACATAGAACATGTATTAGCAAAACTAATAAGAAAGCTTGGATGTAAAATAAATACACAAAGTTTAAATAAAGTAAAAAGCTGCTAATGTGGAACCAAATAAATAAGAAACAAATGTTTAAAAAAAGACTTCTAAAATCACCTTAGGTAAACCGCACAAACATTTTTTTTTAAATCCAAAATATTGCAATTTAGTTTCTTCTGCCATTATCTTTTCTTTCTCACCTCACTCTACTTGTCTGTCAGCTCGACTAGCTCTCCTCACTTGATAAATTAAATCTGACTCCTTCTGCTGTTCTGTGATGTAAACAAAACCGCGTCTCCACTATTCATATATACAGAGGCAAGTGGAACCTGCAGGATTCATATTTAAACCGTCGTTTTGCATTTTAATATTCACAGACATTAGTCGACATTGTGATTTGAATTAAGTGACAGACCTACTTTTGATTTATTCATCCAAAAATTGATGAATTCCATGGCATTCCGCGCTAGTGGCATAATTCTGTTTTTATGAATGAACTCTCCGATCCCGTCTGCGTTTTTGGGCAACCATATGGCCCTAGAAATGTAAACACATTTGCATTGGTGACATCATGTCACAGGGTCTCTTTCTCTCTCTCTGTAATGTCCATGACCAGGCGTGTTCTCGGGTACCAAAATTTGGTTTAATGTGAAACGGTACTCTATAGTACTGACGCAATTTGGTTGGTACACTTAAAAGTACAGAGTTCAGTACCCAACCCTATCCCAGCTGTTTACCTTCACAGACATAACTGGCTGTTTTTGTATCTTGTGTATTTGACAGTTTAAGCACAATAAGACATGAAAGAGAACTTAGTTTACTACTCACATGCTGTGTGACAGTGGCTTTCTGTGCACATGCATGGCTTTAAAACACATGATTTCAGCAGGATAGACATATCAAAACCAAACAGATGTTTTTGTTTAGAGTATCCGAGGAAGGCACAGCCCTATTCTGGAAAAGGGGGTGGGGAGCAGTAGCTCATTTGCGTTTAAAGAGACATGCACGGAAGCAGCATGTTTCTGCTTCCACTTAGGAAGCAGGCATTTTCAAAATGATATAATAAAGAATCTGTGGGGAATTTTGAGCTGAAACTTCAGGGACTTAAATTATATATTGTAAATAGGGGCATAATAGGTCTCCTTTAAAACTAATTTCATCATGCATATTTTTGCATAAGGCTCCCCTCCATCATCCTGGATCAAAAAGGGGCCACCTTATTGATGGCCATGTGTTCCCAGAAGCAGTCAAGTCACAAGTTCAGCATTAAGAACTTCAAAGTGAGCTTAAACCTCTGACCCTCCAGAGCTCATGATCCACTCTGCATTGTGCTTGTATTGGACCAGCTGACACGTTTAGAGACGCGTAGACGTAACGGTCAACCAGACCTCTTAAGACAAGTCAAACAGTCATGCACAACAAATTGCCCAGACACAACACTGAGTCAGCAGTTCCTGATACAATCAACTGCAGCTGCCATTTCAGTGGATCCGGATGTCTTTGTTTATTCTTGAACATCAGTGAAAGATTTTGTTTCCTTTGTCTTTTTCTGATTAGTGGTCCAGTATTTTCCAACATTCAATCTTAAGTGAGAAATACGTAGTTGACGGCTCAAATAAAGATAAAAATAAATTACTATTCATAAATAAAATTATTGCTAATCATAATCAATGTTTACATATTACTAATGTTGTATAATATAATAATAATAATAATAATAATAATAATAATAATAATAATAATAATAATAATATAATAATGATAAAAGCAGTAGTACTAGTAGTACTAGTACTAATTGTAACAGTTGTTAAATGTTATTTTGTGTTATGTTTTACTGTATTTTACTTGGATTCATAGTTAATGGTTCATTCATAGCCCAAAGAAAGAGCAAAATAAATTATTATTTATAATTATAATCATTGTTATTCATAATGTATATTTATATTATTATTTATATTTATAATAATAATAATAATAATAATAATAAATTATAGTAGTAGTAGTAGTAGTAGTAGTAGTTGCAGTTGCAGTATTAGTAGTAGTAATAGTTCTAATAATAACATTGATAACTGTTATTATATGGTTTTCTGTATTTTTCTTGTATTCATAGTTAATAGTTAATTCTTAGTCCAAAGAAAGATTAAAATAAATTATGAATCATAATTATAATAATTTGTATTCCTCTATTAACATTTATTTATATATTATTTAATTTTATATGATTATGATAATAATAATAATAATAATAATAATAGTACTACTACTAATTGTAACATTTGATAAATGTTATTAGATTTTGTTTTTGCTGTTTACTCATAATTTATAGTTAATTCATAACCCAAAGAAAATGGGGTGGAAAAAATCAATGATCTATAATTGTAATCATTGTTATTCCTCATGTATATTAAAAGATTTTTCAATTTTATATAATAATAATAATAATAATAATAATAATAATAATAATAATAATAGGTAAATGTTATTATATATTTTTACTGTATTTTACTTGTATTCATAAAGTTAATGCATAGCCCAAAGAAAGATGAAAATAAAATATTATTCATAATTATAATCACTGTTATTCGTTATGTATATGAATAATATAATAATAATAATAATAATAATAATAATAATAATAATAATAGTAGTAGTAGTAGTAACATTTGATAAATGTATTATTTTTTATTGTATTTTATTTGTAGTCATAATTAATAGTTAATTTATAACCTAAAGAAAGAGTAAAATAAATTATTATTTATAATTCTAATCATTGCTAATGTATATTAAAATATTATTTAGTTTTATATAACAATAATATAAAAAATAATAATAATAATAATAATAATAATAATAATAATATTTGGTAACTGCTTTTTATTTTACTGTATTTAACTTGTATTCAGAGTTGTGAAAACTAAATTATTATTCATAATTATAATAATTGTTATTCATAATGTATATTTATATATTATTAAATGTAAATACTAATAATAATAATAGCAGTAGTAGTAGTGGTAGTAGTAATTCAATTACACAAAATTTGATAAATGTTATTATTTTTGGTTTTTACTGTATTTTACTTGTATTCATTGTTGTAGACAATTTATTGTTGTATCATTATTTAATACATATTATTTTTATTATGTTTTAGTTCTGTTAAACTAAATGCCACTGTCTGGCATTTATGGTTTTTCCTGCACACTGATAGGAAGGTTGCATCTTCAGACAGTGTGTATGTGTGTGTCTGTCTGCCAGCGAAAGAGAGAAACCAAACTGTGAAGACAATGTGGAAACGCAGTGTTCCTGTGGTAAAACAGGATATTAATGTACTCGTAGTTCACAGGTACATGACAGTAAACTAAAGCAAAACTTCAATACCGTGTATGCAGAAGTGGCCTGCAGGTATCACACATACAGCCTCCTGACATTGAGTTGTCTGCATATTGGTGTGTAGGACACGTACCGCAGGAGACAGATGCAGCGCTCCGTCACGCGCCAGATGTCCTTTGACCTGACCAAGCTGCTGGTCACCGAAGACTGGTTCAGTGACATCAGCCCGCAGACGATGAGGAGACTGCTCAACATAGTGTCAGTCACAGGTCAGTGTGACCTACTGTAATCATATTTCCATACATTCATTATTGATTGTGGCATGTTGCGGACATAAGCTGAGGTGTTACAAATATAGTAATGAAGTTTCTATTGATAGGTCGCCTACTTAGAGCCAATCAGATCATTTTTAATTGGGACCGACTAGCATCCTGGATCAACCTGACGGAGGAATGGCCATACCGCACATCCTGGATCATCCTCTTCCTGGAGGAAACTGATGGAGTCTCAGACCAGGTCACACTGAGGACAATCTATGAAAGGTCAGCTTACATGTCCTCTAGACCTCGCACCAAACGTTAAATATCATTACATACAAATATCATGCTTGGGAATTTAAATGTATTTAGTCTTGATAATGTATGTTTTTAATCTATCTATGTATCTATCTATCTGTCTGTCTATCGTTTTAGTTATTTATTTTTAATTATTTACTTGGTTAGTTTTATTTATTTATTCTTTATATAGTTATTTTAGTTATTTATGTTTATTTATTTACTTGCTTACATTTCTTTCTTTCTTTATGTATTTATTCTTTATATAGTTGTATATTTTTATTAATTTTTGTTAGATTTAATTCTTTATTTAGTTATTTCTATTTGTTTATTTAATTCTTTATTTAGTTATTTCTGTTTATTTAGTTCTTTTAATTTATTTATCTGATTTTTTTTTTTGTTTCTTTTTTTGTTTAGTTTATTTTGTTCTTAAATTCTATCAGTTTAGTTACTTAGTTCAATGTATTTATTTATAAAATTCTTTTAGTTATTTATTTTTACTCACTTGGCTAGATGTATTTGTTTGTTTTTATAACCCTTTAATTGTTTATGTAAACTTTATTTGTTTGTTTGTTCGTTTATTCATTTATTCATTCATTCATTCTTTATGTAGTTATTTTATTTATTCACTATATTTATTTATTTATTTTTTAGGTTTTTTTATTTTAATTTCTAAGACTTATTTGTTTGTTTGTTTGTTTGTTTATTGTTTATTTATTGTTATTTATTTTTACTTATTTACTTGGTAAGATTTATTTATTTATGCATTTATTTATTTATTCTTTATGTAGTTCTTGTAGTTCTTTTTATTTATTTACTTGGTTAGATTTATTTATTTAGCTAGTTGTTTCTCTGTTTATTTAGTTCTTTTTATTATTTATCTGTGATTTTTGTTAATTTTGTTGTTTAGTTTATTTATTTAGTTCTTAATATTTCTATTATTTTAGTGTTATTTCCCTTTATTTATTTCTGTTTATTTGGTTCTTTTTATTATTTATCTGTGATTTTTGTTTTTGTTTATTTTGTTGTTTAGTTTATTTATTTAGTTCTTAATATTTCTATTATTTTAGTGTTATTTCTCTTTATTTATTTGTTTGTTTGTTTATAATTCATTGTATATTTCTTTTAGTTATTAATTTCTATTTACTTGGTTACATTTCTTTATTTAGTTATATATATTTTAGTTATTTCTCTTATTTGGTTCTTTTAACTATTTATCTATGATTTTTGATTATTTTCTTGTTTTGTTTATTAATTTAGTTCTTAATTTATATTCTTTTAGTTCTAAGTTAAGTTCTATTTCTTTATTTATTTCCATGATTTATTTATTTGTTTAGTCCCTTAATTTCTAAATTATTATTGTTGAGGTTGTTGTTGTTGTTATTATTATTATTATTAATATTAATATTATTATTATTGTAGTCCTTGTGACTTTTTTTTGTTGATAGATAAAGCACAAAAAAATCAGTTTCTTCTTACACAATTAATTTTTTTTTTTCTAGTCCTTTGTGCTTTTAAAGTAATCAAGCCTGCGACCTGCAGGTGGCAGTAGGAAATCTCTCTTCCTCCCATTTCATTTTTGGTCCGCAGCGCAATTCCTATAAATCAGGATGTCTCATTGGGTATGATGTACCATGAAATATTTCAAGCTTTGATCTTTCCCTTTCATCCACTTACGGCAGGATTTTCATATATGAAGAGCAAAACAAAAAGAACGATGCTCAGTCGCTGCCTGACTAACAGACTGTCACTCTTTAATAATTGTCTTATTTACTTGTTGTCGTCAAACATGCAACACACCATCACAGTTACATCTGCTGCATCCTCTCTAGAGGCTTTGACGAGTGTGTGTGTGTAGCTGCTGTACGGGGAGATGTTGAGGCCGTTAGGTTTGCTGATGCTCAGTGTTTGGCCTTTAAAGGTTGCTCTGTCACACTGCACTAACATGCTGTGACTCCTGGGGCTGTAGAAGTGTCAGAGCATCTCAGTGTCAGCATCTGCTCTCTCTCCCCGTCGCTCTCTTTCTTTCCCAGCCCCCATGATGCCCTTTAGCGCTTTGTCTCACCCGTTTTTCTCCTCTTTCATACCCCGAAATACCCTTCGTGTCCACACCAGTGCTGCATTTCCGCGCAGGTGGGCGGTAGTGAATCGTTCGCTGTGGATGTTAAAATAGAGGCCTGTCATGTTGTTCTGTTATCTGTCACAGATGTTGCTCAGATAAGAAACTGTCAAATCTACTGGTGCTTTTTTTTTCTTCCTTCTGTTGCACTCTCGGGGTCACGTGGCCACGCATTTGCACGCTTTTTATAGAAACGAGTGTGAGTCAGAGTGGCCGGCGTAGACGCAGACCTGCGTGTGTCCACTCGGGTCTCTTATTTGGGTTTCTGATGATTAGCTGTTAAGCTATATGTCGGTTCATTGTGAAAGGGTTTTAGGCCTGTTAGTCTCATGACTAACAGAGAGCGATCTGGACGGGTCAGTATGTGGTCCACTTTGGTGTAAGAGCCAATCAGGAAGCGCCGTGGTGGCAGACGAGTGAGTTTCATAGGTCAGCTGTCGTTCTCAATTGAGTCACAAGGCCTCTGCTTGTGTTCTCGCTCTTCTGATAGTGTGTGAAGACCAGTGGACTGATATAATTTGCTTGGGAAACGGACATACTGTGTGTGTGTGTGTGGGTGTGTGTTGCCCAGTTTAGCTTGGTTTTGTACATCCTTCTGCCTTTCTCTCAACACACACACACATTCCTAGAAGAGAGAAGTGGCGAAATCCCCTCTTTGTAATGTTGCTCCATGGTAGGTCATTATGAGGCTGAGCTCTCGTGGTGGCTTTGTCTGTTTTCTGCTGTGTGTGTTTATTTGGGACACATTTCGTTCATACAGTTTGCACAACGTAGCCCTTGAAACCCACACCACAATACAAAACACACCAAAAACTCTCATCGTCACTGGTCGACTAGTGAGCTAGTTGATTATTGCATTTGACTAGTTATTTATATTTTTCCTTCCTGCTTTGAGAATGTTTAGTGTACTAATGAGTTTGTTAGCACAGTGCCTTTAAAGCACTACCAAACATATTAAAATCTACTTATGTTTTTAAGATTTTTACATTAAAAGCATCATAATGTATTAGTAATAGGCTATTTTCAATCCGTAACATAAACAATGTAATCAATGTTCTGTTTATTAAAGCCAAGTCTGAATCTCATCAAATTAGTATTTTTAAGCATTCTATATTTATTCCAAAATAATAACTCAAATCAGAAACAATTTTAACAATATATTTTATTTGTTCAGTTATTCTTTTTAATAATTAAAAAAAAAATAAAAACTTTTAACTATTTTTACTTTTTTTTTTGTATACTTATCATCAAAGCTCAGTAAATATTGATCACAGAGATTTACTTTTTATATTTCACCAAGCTTATTACTCACTAAAAACTCCCACAGATCATGTTTTCATGCCATTTTAAGTCTTATTTTGACATAAGTTATATCTTAGTTAGTGAGTTAATTAGTGAAGACAGGACATGCACAAACACAAGAGGCGGGATTTATCGCATGAGCCAATCACAGCTAAACATAGTCATATCCAATCATGTCGCGATAAAAGCGCTGCCTAGTGCTGGGTATCGTACAAAAGAGTTTCTGATACCGATACTTTAACTTCAGTACCAGCTCCGGAACAATACTTTTTTTGATGCCAATTTTATGAAATCAATTTGAACAAGATTACATCATCTCAAAAAAACTTATTTTTTTTTTTTATTTTTAAGCTTGTTGACATTTTTACAGACTCAAATCTCATCATCTCCTGAGCCACTGCGCAAAGGAACAAAATGTAACCAAAACAATAAATTAGTGCAGATAGTTGTAATAAAATTCGAATAGTTTTCATATATCTTTTAGACTATGTTTACATTGGTGCGTGCTCATTTTAAAATTCATAGCTAAAACGGAATCATCATTTGTATTAATTATTAATTTACTGATGAGCATTAACTATTAAAAAAAAAAAATTAACTGATGAAACTAAGCTAATAAACACAATTAAGACGGTGTATGACTTGTATGTGATTTTCATTAGATTCTAAGCAGATGTAGCAATTAGCTTGATGTAATAGGCTACAAATTACATATTTCAGCAATATGACCAAAACACATTAGACTGCAATCGAAAGTTATTACAAACACTCGATGGTGATTTAAAGTGAGTCAAAGCGGATTTTAAATCTTACTTATTGTCTTATGTAGCATGATGCTACAATGTGCATGAATGGTCACATAACATGGCCTTTTTGGTTGTGTAGTTTGGATGATCTTTTCTGAAATGCAGTGTAAAAGCCAGTATGGACAAGGAAAATTTTCATTTTAAAATGCTGTTTAAAAAAAAAAAAAAATGCACCAGTGTAAATGTAGGCTTGCATCGGTGGGGGTTGGGACGCTTTCACGCTACAGCCGCATGTGTAAGCCACATATCTGGGTGTAACCGGCGTGAACTAGTATGTGTGTTTTACTATAGAGAACTATAGAGAGCAGACTTCCCTGCATGCTTGCAAATTGCTCTCACTGTACTCTGATGTCAAACACTAATTGATCTGCAAAGCGCCGCTTTAAGTTGAACACATCTACTTCTGTGTGCTTATTGGCTCACTGACATTGACGAGATTAACCCCTTAGGTATCGAAGTTTGGTACCGTTTTTCTCATTCAATATTTTGATGAAGTGCTGCCTCGCTTGACTCCTCAAAGGAAACGCCCATGAAGTAAATGCCCATAAAATGCCCAGTAAATGTTATGATCAGACTACAGTTTTGAATATTAAAATGCGACAAATGCATTAGGTGTAGACACAGCGTTAGGAGCACAAGTAGCTTTTGCCGGTCTTTTGTTCCGCTGTTATCATACTGAGACAAAGTACGGCATGAAATGGCTCCTTTTGGCAGCTTGGTTTCAAAAAAAGCTGTTTCTGGACTAACAAGGAAGTTTTGAGTTCTGAAACTTACAGGATGCTTTTATAGTACAATGACCTCTTATACTGTATGCCAAGAGTTCAGGGGAAATTTAATTTCTCAATTCATGTCCCTTTTTTTTTTTTTTTTTTTTTTTTTTAAATTGTTGATTGATTAAATTTGTTGATTATTTTTTTATTTCTTATTTTTTTTATTTGTTTGGTCTTGCTCTATGCGGCACCTTTAATGGCATCTCACAACCATTTCATATGTATTGTACAAGGTAGCTAATTTGTATGAATTCATTATGACCTTACTCATACGATTTGTGTGAGGGGTATGTTTAGGGGTAGGGTTAAGGGTGGTCCTTCGTACAAATTTCTACAGATTTGGCGCCTCGTAAAATATGTCAGTTTTTTCACAAATCATACAGATTTGTGCAAGTGAGGTAAAATATGTATGAATTGCTGTGAGATTGGGTTGGCATCTCACATGAGCAATGCATTTTAACACTTTCTTAAAATAAAAATAGTTACACTTTCTAAAATTTGTCCCAAGACATATGTACAAATATGGTATCAATATGAATAATGAACAAACTGTGCCTGGTGGGCATGATCCTAAACCTGAACAAAAAATAAAATTGATTTAGTTTTTTTAAAAATTTAAAATTAATGCAGTTTTGTAAATAACTCAAAGTACTTTAGATATCAGGCAAGAAAAGCATCAAGAGTGCATAAACAGGGTTGCCCTCGACTAAAGATTTTTCTGGTCAAGTAGTAGTCGTTCATTTTAACAAAATCAGTGGCTTGGTTCGATACAACAGTGGGTTTGGTACTTTTTCAATACAGCAAAAAGAAAGAAATGCCAGAGAAATGTCTTTTATTTTTGACTGACGAGACGTTGATAAAAGATTTAGTTTTGAAACGAAATACAAAAGCGCCTGCTTTAAAAATATTTTAGACTTTGGAAGGTTTTTTGACTTTTGCCATTTATATAAGATGATTTTGGAAGATTTTTTTAACATTCCTTTCTTATTTATCTGGTTCCACCGTGTTTGCTGATTTTTAAGCTTTGTGTTTTTAAGTTATTTATTTTGTTTTAAGCCTATAGCATGTGTATTTGCATTCATTTTAAATTAAATATAAGTGAGTTTGTTGTACTGTTTTGTTGTTGTCAATTCAATAGATTGACACTGAATTGCCGCTAATTTGAAAATGAAAGTAAAAGGCGCACAGGCATTTACAAGCTATTTAAAAGCGAATAAAAGGAACAGAGGGAAAACTCTAATGAACTACCTCATCGTCACAACCCAAGAACATTATATTTCACACACTTTAAGCTCTTTTATTTATGAGATGTAATAGGATTAGTCCAACAAATCATTTGATTTGCTGGTTTGCTTACCGAACCGAAAGCTTCGTACCGAATGGTTTAATATGAAATGAAGTCGGTGACACTGACTTATCATCTCCGCAGTAGTGATGTGCCTGAGTGCATGTTTCATACGGATTACATAATCTGAGAATATGCCTGTTTGTTTTCTATTTGAATTGGTTAATTTAAAAGTAGACATTTCACTCTCTATAGATATCTGTAAGGCAAGTATACACAGAGCTTCAAGGTGATACTCTCAAGTTCACAAAGACTGAGACGGCAGAAAGCACATCCTTTTTATTTTACAAAAGCGCAACGTTTCGTTGTTATTGTGATGCGCACAAATAAACGTAGAGTCTTTACAGATTCAAAAGATGTATTACTCCTATCTGTATGAGCCAAAATGATGGAGTATTTTAAGAGCAAGTGACCGCACCGCTGCCTCAATCTGTCATGCAGTGAACGTGCTACTATTCAGCTTCCACACTCCGCACAGACAGTTGAATGGCGCACATTTTTCTAGGTTAGCATTAGATTGAGAGGCCATGTAAAGTTGCTACTACATACATCTTTTCAGATGAATGACAAGCGTATGGACAGGGGCAGCCCTAATAAAAAACAAATACAAAAACAACAAAACAACAAAAATTGTCAAATTCTGTATTATTATGTATGCAATTGTATTTGTCAAGTGAGAGAAACTGAAAGCATGACTGTTTCTTTACATCTTCCAGTGAAACAAAGTGTTATATTTGTGGGGATTTTTTTGTGAGAGGAACTCTTAGTCATATAGTAATATTAGTAATCTTATTTAGTAATATGATTTATTTCAGACTAAGGTTGTTTCAGAACCAAATCCTAATCTAAATTTCAGGACACCTATTTCAAAAAACAACTGTGCTTTTGAACTGTAGTATGTAACAACTCTGTAGTATGGAAACAACTCTCCAGATCCTCCGTGATCCGGCCCTCTAATCTGCACCAGAATGTGAATAATCTGTTAATAACGTCAGCTTGTTTTTATGATTAACAATTAGACAGCCTACAGTAATCCTACCTAGCAGGTGAAACACAAATATTTCTGTGTCCTTAAGTTACACTGGCCCACCGGGTCTGCAACCACACCTCTGTATTTAGAGTGAAACTACAAATTACTTTTAGTCCACTCACCAAAAAGCCCATTATAACTAGACAAATTCAAAGGAAAATGTTCATCCAATTACCTTTCTGCCCGAATTTGAGTCAAGTCACTCTCTGTTTCACTGTAAAGTGTTTTTTAGCCTATTCCACCTGAACTTAATGGTCCGTTGGACTATGACTCACGGTTGTTTTTGGTCTTTACAGCCATTATTTCAGGCCGAGAATGTCTTAGTTGTAGTGAGACGCATTTGGGCCGTTTTACCATAAAAAGCAAACAGGCGGAAGTCCAAATGGAAAGCGAGCGAGTGAGAGAGATGTTGTGGTGGCTGATGGCCATGATCTGTAGTGGACTTTTTGAGCAGAGTCAGGTCCACTGAGAGTTTATTTATGGCACTTTGCTCCGGTTTTGTGCTTGTTACGAGGTGTGGCCCGCCGAGCCGGTTCTGCTCTGACATCTGGTGTCCGGCTTGTGCCAGGATGGTATGACAGAACCTGAGTGGGCCGGGTACCGTGCCCAGCCCACCCTCCCCTTATCTGGCCCGGTAACATATGTCCCCTCCTCCCCTACTCAGAGAGCAGCCCTTGTTAATTAACCCACCAGGAGAGTTGGCGTGGCACGCTCCAAAATGACCAATCGCTGGAGGGATTCAGTGTGAACGTGCAGGAAAGAGGACACGCCCCTTCACCTTTCGTCCACACCTCCCGCACCTCTCGGCGTCTTCTTGGCACGCCGACTCGGTGTGACATTCACCGGTGAAAGAACAAGAACACGGAAGCCCTTCCGCTTTCCGAAAGGCTCGTCCCGCTCACAATGCTTCCTGTCACAATGCTTAGCTTATTCATTGAGGGAACAATTGGCTCTCAGTGCTGGGCTTCAAATCTGGGATTTAAAGCGATTTTTAGCGAAACTTTCTAACTAATGACACTCAAAGTGAATGGATGCGAGGCTATTGGAGCTAATTAGACAGACTCTTCTCCCAAGTACTGAAACATTAAGATGACATACTGTTCATTCAGGATTACTTTAATTGGTACAATTATTGTAATTTCAGTCGCAATTACGTCGGGAGATAAAAGCGCCTTCTGAAGCACATTTATGTGATTTCCTTTATGCCTAATAAGCCTTTAAATAATTCTTCTGAAAAGCACACGGCCTCCTTTCTTCTGCTCTTTTGAACCCCTTTGCCTTTGAGTTGGGACTTCTCACTTTTGTGCGCGTTTGTATTTTTGTCACGTACCGGTCTTGTCTCTAGCATCTCGATGTGTTTTCTCCTCCGCCTTTGGAGGGAAGCTATTGTCCGTGAACCTGATCCTTCAAGAACTCTTTGGTGGAAGAGGTAAACTTAGTAATTTAAAAAGTGCAGCCATTATTTGCCCAGAGGCCCTATAAATGATTAGGCTGTTGAAAGCCCCATCTATTCCCCAGAGGAGAGAAGCCCAATCTTAGATAGGGAGTGCATTTATTGGGTGCACAAAGTGACCTCCAGATGGATGAGATGAGTTCGAAACTGGGGAAGAGGCTGTGGGCTGCACCGAGGGATTGCGGGATCGTTTCTGCGATGCTGTGTGGGTCTGTGCCGTTAGGTCTATTTTCGCTGCTGTTATTCTGAATAAAAGAATGGCAATCATGCCGGTTCACATGTGTCAAGGCTACTTATTTAACCCTTAAAGGGATAGGTTCCCCAAAAACGAAAATTCTGTCGGTAATTACTCACCCTTATGATGTTGTTTATCTTCAAAGCACATATTAAGATATTTTTGATGAAATCCGAGAGCTTTCTGACCCTGCATAGACAGCTGAACTGAACTGAAACGTTCAAGGCCCAGAAAGGTGTTAAGAATATAGTCCATGTGAAGCTACGAATATACTTTTCATGCACATATAGAAAACAAAAATAATGTCTTTATTCACAGTGGTGGATGAAGTACACAAATGAAGTACTTGAGTAAAAGTACAGATACATATAATAAAATATTACTCCAGTACCAGTAAAAGTGCTCCTTTTTTAATTTTACTCAAGTGACAAAAGTATTTTTTGAATGTATTTAAGTAAAAATGTACTGACAGATTTATTTAGCAATTTTATATAGGCTGCTTAATATAAATTTAATATTAACACTTATAATCCTACTGCTCAAATTACCTGGAATTGTCCCCAAAATAAACACTTTATTTAGTAAAAAATAAATTTTTGTTGTTGATATGGACTATGTTGATGAGACTGATGTAGTAATATTCACTGTGAAGCTTACACTGCGATGTACCTGAGGGAAAACAGATTTGATCTAATTTTCACCAGTAAGAAAAAAAGTGTTTCAAAGCTTTTTGTTTTGCATAATGTCACAGTTATACATGAGAATAAAGCCTGAAGTTACCAAGAACATTGTAAGGAAAATATAATTATATTTTCACAATGATTTCTTTTTTCCTCTCAAACCTTGTCTGTGGTGTAAAAACACCCCTGGCCAAATGCCCCCAGAGGGCATCACTTCCCAAATTACTGTAGTTACCATGTTCTGAACAACACATCCTTTCTTTTTCCCTCAGATGTAATCTGTCTAGGTGGTTGAATAAAAATATTTGGACTTTATATCTAAAAATTGCCTCACCAGCAAGCTTGTTAGCTAGACAGTTAGCATCAGCTAACAATATTTACTTATTTTCAGTATGGTTATGAATAAACAATCCTAAAATTTGACATTAGTAACTTACTTTTTGCAGTGCTGGAGATGGCCACTGGAGACTATCAATGGGTTGTCGACTCGAGAACAACTGAAATTGGATCATTCCAATTGGTGAATGAATCGTTTGGTGCGATTTGCGAATTGATTTAGCAGATTCATTGAAAAGAATCAGTTTGTTCATGAATCAGACACCTCTTCTGTGTCTCGGAGCACTTGATATAGTATAAGGTTTAACGATATGTTTTATGAAATTTAGTGAAGTAAGAAGTACGATCTTACACTTTGGAATGTAGTGAAGTAAAAGTGAAAGTTATTCAAAATAAAACTACTCGAAGTACAACTACTTTGTTACTGTCCACCACTGTTTGTTCAACAATTTCTTCTCTTCTTTGGCAGTATTCAGTGCACGTTCACAAGAGTACCACAGCGCATGTGTGTGCATTTCTCTTGCCTGCAAATGAATAAAGCCGTTCTTTTTGTTTTCTGGGCCTTGAACGTGTTAGTTACGTTGCTGTCTTTTGCAGGGTCAGAAACCTTTTGGATTTCATCAAAAATATCTTAATTTGTGTTCTGAAGATGAATGAAGGTCTTAAAGGTTACATGAACGACTTGAGAGTGAGTAAACAATGACAGAATTTTCATTTTCGGGATTCAACTAACCCTTAAACTCAAGTACAGGCAACATCTGAGCTTCTTGCACATATATTATGCACGTTTGCACCTTTGTAAGTTATTTTTGCTGTTATTTTTGTTGATATTGTTGTCATCTTGACAGTAGTGGCCCAGCTGTTGAGGGTTGTGTAAGAGGTTACCACAGTCAATTCCAGGAACATGCGTAAAGAACACACACAGAAAAATCAAAAAGTATATATTTGGAAAGAAGTTTTTACTCTTTGATCAGATTGTGATTAATCATACGTGTCTGTTCTAGATATTAGACGTCTCTTGGTATGTTTAAAAATAGAAGCTCACTACTTTGCTCAGGTTACTCTGTCTACTCGCTCTATTTTGGGCAAAGTCCCACTCAAAGCTTTACCTGCCAGTAACCAACATCATTAGACTTGGATCTATAAATATCTATTGTATTCCAGTATAATTGTGTCCACTGCTGCTTCTCTGGGGTAGCACTCAGCTTTCATCAGTGGGGGAAAAAAACTCCCATGAAAGTTCATTAGAGTTTTTTTACGCTTCTAAGCAAGATGCTTTTGTGTATAAATGGGTTTATTCATTTCTCAGAGTCTGGCTGCCAGTTTGGAGGTTTCTTTTGGTTCTTGTATTTCTTAGTTCTTCTCCATTTTTATGCACTCTAAAAAAATGCTTTGTTAAAAACAACCATGAGCTATTTGGCAACCCATTGCTGGGTAAATATTGGACAAAACTCATGCTGGGTTTTTTTTTGACTCAGCTTGTTGGGTTTTAGACTAACCCATTTGCTGGGTTTTTTTTTTTTTTTTTTTTTTTTTTAAATGCTGGGTCAGTTAACCTATTGAAGGTTTTTAATTGTAAACAATAAAAATGCAATCTAATATCTTCAGTTCAATGTCAAGTCTTTTAAAGTCATAAAATCTTCAAAAACATTCAGAAAGGTTTTAGGATGTGACTGTGGGAGTCTGTGGGAGGAAAACTGCTATCAGTAGGTTGTTCCAGTTCAATAAATGGCTTGTATTCATGACTTGTCTTATATTCATGTTTGAAAAGTTAGAGCAAAAACAGCCTTACCTCATGCTGTCTTGTCTGTCAGACATTTATGTTTCAACTTGTCAAATGCATGGCGCGTGGCCTCTGGTGCAACAATGGTGCACTAGATCAATAGCGCTCCTGTTGTAGTCAGTGGAGTACATGAGAACTTTGTTACATATAACAGCAAAGACACGTTGTGTTTTAGCCCTGGTTGCACACTAGTTTGACGGAAGGTGAAACTTCCATTGGGGCCCATTGTAGATATGGTGAATGCTGATTTTGTAGAATGCTAGTGTTCCAAGCAAACATTAGACAATGTGAGACTACATTGTTTTTTTTGTTTTTTTTTACAGTGATTTATACAGTGATCATTTGAAAGGAATACAATGTAATACAAACCGTAATTTCATTCAGGAAGTTTCCCGTCAGTCAGTTTTCTCAGAAAAGAACAGAAAAGAACACTGAAAATGTAACCAGTTTTAACCAGTTTGGAACAGACTACCCAACATTGGGTTACACTGACCCAGCACTGGATAGGCATTAGAGAGGGTTTATCATTTGTATTGACAGTGAAAATGATCCAGCAGCTGAGTTACAGAAAAACTACTTAGCACCTGGGTAAAAATGTTAAAAATAACCCAATAAAATGACCCAACAGGCTGAACACAGCATTTGGGTTTTTTAGGAAAAAAAAAAAAAAAAAACAGCATTTTTTTGAGCGCTGAAATACTACCCAGCATCTGGGTAAAAATGTTAAAAATAACCTAACATAAAAGACCCAACAACTCAACTCAGCATTTAGGTTTATAAAAAAATAACCCAGCATTTTATAGAGCGCAGAAAAACTACCTAACACCTGAGTAAAAATCTAAAAAATAACCCAATAAGTCGGCGCCGATAGCCTTGTGGGCAGCGTGCCAACATATAGCGCTGTTCTGCTCCAGGTGTCCCGTGTTCGAATCCCGACTCCCGATCCTGGCCCCCATCTCTCTCCCGCATCTTTCCTGTCCATAATAAAGCCAAAATGCCAAAAAATATATTAAAAAAAAAAAAAAAAAAGACCTAACAACTGAACCCAACATTTGGGTTAAAAAAATATAACCCAGCTTTTTTAAAAGTGCAGAAAAGCTACCCAGAACTTGGGGAAAAATAATAATAATAAAAAAATAATAACCCAATAAAATGACTCAATAAATGAGTCCAGCATTTGGGTTAAAAAAAAAAAAACAGCATTTTTTTTTACAGCACAGAAAAACTACCCAGCACCTGGGTAAAAATGTTAAAAATAACCCAATGAAATGACCCAACAGCTGAACCCAGCATTTGGGTTAAAAGAAATAACCCAGCATTTGTTAGAGCGCAGAAAAACTACCCACCACCTGAGTAAAAAATGTTAAAATTTACCCAATAAAATGACCCAACAACTGAACCCAGCATTTGGGTTAAAATAAATAACCCAGCATTTCAGAGCACAGAAAAACCTACCCAGCTCCTGGGTAAAAACATTAAAAATAAGCCAATAAAATGACCCAACAACTGAACCTGGCATATGAGTTAAAAAAATAACCTAGCTTTTTTTTTTAAAGAGCAGAAAAACTACCCAGCGTCTGTGTAAAAATGTAAAAAAAAAATAACCCAATAAAATGAACCACCAGGCTGAACCCAGCATTTGGGTTAAAAAATAACCCAGCATTTTTTAGATGGCAGGAAAAACTACCCAGCACCTGGGTAAAAATGTTAAAATAAGCCAATAAAATTACCTAACAGGATGAACCCAGCATTTGAGTTAAAAAATAAAAATAAAAATAACCCAGCATTTTTCAAGTGCAGAAAAACTGCCCAGCACCTGGGTAAAAATCTTAAAAATGACCCAATGAAATGACCCAATAGCTGAACCCAGCATTTTTTTAGAGCGCAGAAAAACTACCCAGCACCTGTGGAATTTTTTTTTTTATCTTTTCAAAATTACCCAATAAAATTACCCAACAACTGAACCCAGCATTTGGGTTAAGAAAAAAAACCCAGCAGGTTTTTTTTTTTTTTTTTTTTTTTTTTTTGAGCACAGAAAAACCTACCCAGCACCTGGTAGCATATGAGTTTAAAATACTAAATAACCCTGCTTTTTTTAGAGAGCAGAAAAACTACCCACCACCTGGATAAAAATGTTAAAAATAACCCAGTAAAATGACCCAACAACTGAACCCAGCATTTGGGTTAAAAGACACAACCCAGAATTTTTAGTGCACAGAAAAACTACCCAGCATCTGGGTAAAAATGTTAAAAATAACCCAATAAAGTGACGCAACAGGCTAAACCCAGCATTTGGGTTAAAAACAAAAACAAAAACAAAAAACTTTTTTTTTTTTTTAAAGAGCAGAAAAACTACCCAGCACCTGGGTACAAATGTTTGAGTTAAAACAAATAAACCAGCAATTTTAGAGCATGTAATTGTGATTTACAACTCAGCACTGGCAGAGATGAAATTGAGATGTTGAACTAATTGGGATCTGAATAAAATGTCTTTGAGTGAACATCTATCAAGATCAAACTCCACATGCCAGCCCACCAGTCCTGCCTCTTTTAGCACTATCATACAAAACTCCATGTCTGGTGATGGCGACTGTTGTTCTTTTCATGGTGGGCTCATTGATTCTCTTTATGGAGCTCAGGAAGTAAATGTGTGTTGGCGTTATGCGTCTTTGGGCCCCTTATGGAGGGCAGGGTGGCATCACCGTGTTTGAGCCTCATTGAGCGTCCTCAAACTGTCCACACAAGGGTGGCTATAAGCAAAGTCAAGTGGCACATTCAGCACCCGGCCAAAGGGGAAAAGAGTAGGAGAATTATACTCTTTCCCATCAGCTGCTGTGTGTGGGAGTCTTTAAAAAAGAAGAAGAGGAGGAGGAAAAAAGGAGCTAAGCCAGCTTTGGGATCGATTAGCATTTGGATAAACCCGATGAGAGACCTCTCAAGTGGCCAACATTTAAGGCAGCCACGCCGCTAGCCCGAACGACGCAACACGGCCCCAGTCAATAGCAGTATTGTTTGAGATGCCTTTGGTGCTTTTATCTTTATGTGCACGGCAAGTATCTTAAACGGCGGAGCTTAATTTCCCTCACTCCCAGCGCTTCCATGACAGATGAATGATAGCACTTTTTTCCTTTGCGATTTTCTCTCGTAGCAAAGGCAAGAATGTCAAAAGTAATTGCTAAACAAATCACTTGATGTCAAAGCCAACTTCTTCTCCCACCAGCTTCAAAAGCTCTGTTTTTCTGCTGAAGGAATTACATCAGCTTCAATTGATTATAAATAGTATTCCTAGCATGCTGTAACAGAAGATGTGTACAGCTGGGGAAAGATTAGCCTTCTCTTGGCCAGAGCATGATGTTTATGGCTGTATATGAATAGTTGAATACAAATACTGGCGCTAGTGGGTTCGGGGTGGAATTAACTTGTTTGCTGCCCGCTGTCTCTCATTAAATTTACCTGTAACTGCTCATGTCATTTCCGCAACCATAACTTTGCTGTCTGATTAAAAACACGCATCTACAATTTTAGAATTTTTACTGCAGACTGAATGTGCTGAATGACCTGCTGACCTTTGAATTGGGCATCAAAAAGGATTTACACAGACCTTGAGAAAACCATATCTCTCACAGTTATGTTTGTAAAAGCTAATTCTGGAATTTGATGCACCTGACTGAAGTCTGATTGAGACTTCACACACTGCTCTTTTAATTTAATGATATTTTATTTCATTTAATTAAATTAAATTTCATTTAATTTCAAGTCGTATAATGAAATAATAGATTGTAATTAATCATAAATTATTTTTATTTTATTAATTTAAAAAAAAATATTGTAATTTTAAAGAATTTTTTAACTATCAAATACAATTCAATCAAATACATGAATCAACCATTAACGAATCAGCAGTAATTAAAAAAAAAAAATTATGGTGTGTGAGTGTATATATATATTTAATCTTGTTATTAATAATAATTGAAATGTAACTAATCTTAATAATAAATAAATTAGATGTAGAATAAATTAGATCTTTTTGTGTTTTATTTATATTTAATTTATTGTTATTATAAAAAGTAAATAAATAACAATAATAATCTTATTATTATTATTATTATTATTATTATTATTTAATGTTAATAAGTTAAATAACATGTTAAATATAAATGTATATTAATTTTAATAAATAAAAATAAAAATAAAAATAATAATAATAATAACAATAATAATTAAATTATTATTGATTCAGCTAAAAAATCTTAAATTCTTAATAATTAAATTATTATTGTTATTGTTGTTGTTATTATTGTTGTTTAATGTTGTTATTAATAATAATACATTAAATGTGATTAATTGTAATAACAATACATATTAAAATATAAGTTATTGTTATTGTATTTGTTTTGTTGTTTATTGTTCATTTATATTTATTATAATATAATAAATTGATCATTTAATGTAGTATTATTATTATTATTATTATTATTATTATTATTTAGTGTTAGTAAGTTGAAATAAGTTGATATACATTTTAATTAATTGTAATAATAAATATATAAATAATAAATAATGAAAACAATAAATAAAAACATTATTATTATTATTATTATTATTATTATTATTATTATTTAATGTTGTTATTATTATTAATAGTATTTTGTATAATAGTATTTTTATTATTAAAAGTATTTTTATTTTATTATAACAAAAAATATTATTACAATTTAAAATTACTTTTTTTTTTTTTTTTTCTTTTCTTTTTTTCTATTTAATATGTAATATTATATTTTAATAATAATTAAATAACAGTTTTCAGCAACCAGTACTCTTCAGTCTTCAGTGTCACATGATACTTCATAGATGCTAATTTGGTGTTTGAGAAAAACGTCTTGCTGTCAGTGCTGGAGACATTTATGTGAATAGAAAGTTCGTAAGAACCACATGTATTTGAAATATAAATCTTTTGTAAAATTATAAATGTCTATACTGTCATGTTCAATAAATTTGATATAATTCTATTGTATTCTGAATATTTTTTAAATGAAATGAAACTTGCCCTAGCAGTTAGCACGCACACACACACACAAACACTCTGACACACATAGCTGTGGTGCTCGTATGGGTGATGAAAGTTTGAGTCCGGCTTGTGTCATTTCCTGATCTCATCCTCCTCTGTCCTTCCCATCGTTTTAATAAAACAGCAAAATGACCCGAAAAAACCCGGGCTGACTAAGACAAAAGGCTGAAATGAAGACACGAGGAGCCAGCGTGTTGATTTGTGCTGTGTAGGGATACGGCTGCTCTGGCTAAGAGTGAAAATTCCCCTGTAGGCCTGCAGATGTGTCTCTTCCTCCTTGTCTGGTTAGTCTTGTTTTAGCCAGTCATTGGAATGACATTGTCATTCTGCTGTGTTTATGGACGCCTCGAATGTTTTAGTCTGGGTGTTGTGTTTGGACGAGGCCGGTGTCGGGGTGTTTGCGCTGACGCTCTACACGCCAGATTAAATACAGCAGTTTTCTCATCGACTGCTCCCTGCACACTATTGAATGTATGTGTGTGTTTGTTTTGTATTCCATAAACAAGTCAATGACAAACATCTCTATTTAGAATTACATGATTACAAACCCTTCATTATGGACGTGCAATTTAAAGTTGCTACTATGAACTGAAATGGTGGTGTAATTTGTGCTGTCATTACGGCTTTAAAAAATGGCACAATTTTGGCTTTCGTAAAGACGTAAGCTTAACATTTTCACTCTTGATATGTTACACATGTCATGTGCTGCGTTTTTTTTTTTTTTTTTTTTTTTTTTTTTTTTTAAGAAAAAAATTTAATTGTTCAGAAGAATTATGTAAAATGTTCTTTGAATCAAGTTGTTAAAATTAAAATAGCCATTTCAATCAAATACACAAATCTTACATCAACGGATCAGTAATAATTAAATGTTGTTGTTGTTGTTGTTGTTGTTGTTGTTGTTGTTATTATTATTATTATTAGTAGTAGTAGTAGTAGTAGTAGTAGTTTTTATGTAGTTGTTATTAATAATAATAAATGAAATTTTAATGTTAATAATAATAAATTAAATATAAATGATTGTTCTTATTAATTCATTTTCATTTATATTTAATTTGTCAAGAATAATAATAACAATAATGTATATTTAATTTAATATTATTATTATTATTATTATTATTATTATTATTTTCAATATAAATAATATAAATATAATTTCGTAAAAATAAATTATTATTGTTATTAATATTATTATTAATAGTATTTCAGTATTCTTTGTCTTCGTTCACTGTTGTCTTCTGATAATAATAATAATAATAATAATAATAATAAATTACATATTAACTATTTGTCTTCGTTAATTGTCGCTGTCTTCTAATAGTATAACAATAAATTAATTATTAATACATTTATTAATTATTTTTATTACTATTATTATTACATCTTCATAATAATAATAATAATTAAATAGGAATTCCTTGTATTCATTCATTATCGTCTTATAATAATAATAATACCAAAATAATTAACTGTATATAAATAATAAACAATTACAGTAATAATAAATTATTATTATTAATAAAAATTATAATAATATTAATAATTGTTAATAATAATAATAATTTTAATATTAATTCTTATTCTTCATTGTTGTCTTCTAAATAATAAAATTAATTATATATAATTTTAGTAATAATAAATTATTATTATTATTAGTAGTAGTAGTAGTAAATGTTATAATTTAATTGTTTAATTATCTTTTTATTCATATAGCTTAATGTTGTTGTTGTTAATAATAATAATTATAATAATAATAATAAATATTAATTCTTTGTCTTTGTTGTCATCGTCTTTGTCTTCATCTTTATTTTTTATCATTAAATTAAATATAAGTTAATTTTCGTAATAATAATGATAAATTAATACATGTTGTTATTATTATTATTATTATTATTATTATTGTTATTATTAAATGTTATTAATTATAATAATTTACATGATTATTTTCTTTCTTTATTATTATTATTATTATTATTATTATTATTATTATTATTGTTAATATTAAGAATAATACATTAAATATTAATTCTTCATCTTCGTCTTTTTTGTTGTCTTTTTCTTTATCATCTTTATTGTT
Organism: Labeo rohita; assembly: GCF_022985175.1. Classification (NCBI taxonomy): domain Eukaryota; kingdom Metazoa; phylum Chordata; class Actinopteri; order Cypriniformes; family Cyprinidae; genus Labeo; species Labeo rohita. The sequence goes on along the minus strand of NC_066885.1, from coordinate 22,864,409 downwards.
AAATAAAACATTGAGTTAAATAAATTAATTTTAGTAGTAACAATAAATTATTATATATTATTATTATTATTATTATTATTATTAATATACGCTATTATTGTTGTTTTTATTATTATTATTATTATTATTATTATTTTTATTATTATTCTTATGTATTATACTTATTATTATTATTATTATTATTATGTTAATAAAAAAATTAATATTAATTCATCTTCATCCTCTGTTGTTTTCTTCATCGTCTTTGTTATTATTATTATTAAGTTAAATATAAATTAATTTTAATAATAAATTACTATACATTTTTTAGTAGTAGTAGTAGTAGTATTAAGTGTTATTAATAATTTTTATTTTTATATCTATGTATTTAATAAATAAATAAATATATATATATATATATATATATATATATATATATATATATATATTTTTTTTTTTTTTTTTTTTTTTTTTTTTAAATTAATAAATTAATTAATTAATAGTTTTGTGTGTGTATATATATATATATATATATATATATATATATATATTAAATGTTATTTCTTTGTCACTGTCTTCCTCTTCTTCGTCGTCTAAAACATTTAAAAACATCTGAAGTCTGTGAAATTCAAACTTCTGTTCCAAATAAATTTCTAGTGAAACTGTGGTTTTTCGCTTATCATGTCACTCAGACAGTCTCATCTTGTCTCAGTAATATGGACCAGACTCAATGCAAGTCAAAGGTCTGGCGGTACGAGATAATTCTTGCCTTAGCAAACAGCATTAATTCATAAATCATTCATCTAATACGTCTCAGAGTTGCATACTTGACTACGCAGAATTGTTTAATATTTTTGGATCCTTCTTAAAAGTTCTTCCTTCTCTAAAGCAGGTTCCTTTAAAGCAGAGGCCGTGGAAAGTGTGTGTGTTTGTGTGTGTGTGTGTCTTGTGACAGAGGAAGTTGGTTCTCTAGAGAGGCTCTTGTCACTGGCTCCTGTTTGTCTGTGAGCATGCTCACACACACATACAAATAAACAAGCCCAGCTGGATTTCGGAAGAGACACAATCTGCCCAGTTCTGCTTAATCCAGTGCGTGGGAAATGAACCAAACCTCTCACCAGCACACGTCTCTCTTGTTCTGCACTTCTTAAAGAGACACTTCTGCGTGTGTGTGTGGAACAGACGAGCAAGCGTGTGTTTGCCATCTTTATGTTGGTCACGTCCTTGAGCTCCACCCTAAGTGCGAGACCTCTACCTAATGTCCATCATGCGGAAGGTCAGCTGACTGTTAGCGCAGCATCCTACTCTGACCCGCTGACACACAGGCCTGCTGTAGCACAGTGTGGGCCTTTGTCCAATGACTTCAACATCTGCTCTCACACCCAGCCACTCGCTCGCCCTCCAACACACGCTTCACGTCTGAAACTGTGAGTCACTTGGTGACCATCGCTATTTATACGGCCATCAGAGGAGGATGGGACCAAAGCAATTAACTGGAATGCTCTTCTAAACTTAAACCTTTTGGAACATGATATTTTGACGTGGCGTCCAGGTCATAATGACCGTAACACTGTGTCCTAACCAGAAACAAACATTGACAGTGAAAATGCTTTGTAACACAATAAAATCTCATTGTGAAATCTTGATATTGGAAAAAAATGATTTTGAAAGATTATTGGAGTATGTTTTACAACTATTTCAGTCTTTCTATTTAAAAATTCCATGTTTAATTCTGTTTGTTACTGGCTGTTTTACATTGCTAAAAATAGTTTAAAATAGTTAAAAAAAAATAAATAAATAAATAAATGCATTTTTTTTATTTAAATTTTTCTATTAAAATTGTATTTGGTAATTGAAATAAAATAAAATACAAATATTAGATGAAAAATCTAAATTGGAAATTTAGGTTAGTTTTAGTTAGCTTTGACTCTGTCATTGTTAGTTGGTTAATTGTAGTTTTTTTTTTTTTTTTGTTTTAGCTTATTTTGTTTCATGTGTGTATGTGTGTGTATTTATTTCATGGTATAATTTAGTATAATATTAATCCATTTGTAACCATTTTCATTTTTTTTTTTTTTTTCAGTTAGTTTTGGAGTCGTGAAAATATATTGTAGTTTATTTTAATTTAGTTTTCTATTTTGTAGTGTTGTTATTGTTACCAAAAAACTACAACTGTTAAAATTGTTTTTGGTAAATGATGAAACAAGAAAATAAAAAAAATAATTAATTAATTAAAAAAATAAAATAATGTATTTGATGAAAAACTTGACAACTGACTGAAAATTTAAAATAAAACTATAACTGTTAACAACTGTATTTGGTAATTGTGATAACATGGAAATAAAATAAAATAAAAAATAAAATAAAATAAGAATATTCAATGAAAAAGATTTATAATAATTAAAAATAAAATTACAAATTATATTTAGTAATTAAAATAACACAGAAAGAAAATGAATTTATACAATAAAATAAAATATAAAATAAAATAATATTAAAATAAGAATATTTGATAAAAAGCTTAGATTGGAACTAACTGAAATAAAAAAGTTAAAATAAAACTACAAATAATAAAAATTGTATTTAGTAATTGAAATAACACAGAAATAAAATAAAATAAAATAAAATTAAATAAAATTAAATAAAATTAAATAAAATTAAATAAAATTAAAAAATAAATTAAATTTAATGTTATTTAATTAAAAATATTCAATGAAAAAGTTAGATTGGACCTAACTGAAATAAAAGAAGTTAAAATAAAACTACAACTACTAAAATTGCATTCAGTAATTAAAATAACGCACGGAGATTAAATTAAATTAAATTAAATTAAATCAAATTATTTAATGAAAAACAGATTGGAACTAACTGAAATAAATAAAGTTAAAAGTTAAAATAAAACTACAACTATTAAAATAAAATAAAATAATATAAACATTTAATGAAAAACTTTATAAAACTTAAGTTTACATATTAAAATTCTGAACTGAGCGTTTCAGACACTCCCTCCAGGTGTGCATCGTCTCACATTTAGATATCAGTGTTTGTTTACACTGCCTCACCACCTCAGTTTAGCAACAGGTCATCTGAGTGTCATTGTGTCGGCTCTCTCCTGCCCAGTTTAAACAGTTTAAAAATCGGATTACTTAAACCGGTGATGTGGGACGGGGCCAAGCACTGAGCTCACCCTTTTCACAGTGCAATCCGGCTCGATCAGTATGGAAAAAAGGACTTATTGTGCCCTCGTACCGACCAATAAGAAGATTCAGCAGGCTTTATAGCAGAGAGACAGCGGCGTGGGCTGGGGGCAGATAAGAAGATAGTGGAAGAAATATGGTTTCCGCAAAATGTCTGCGTTCAGCAGAAACAAATCTTCAGATTTATTTGATATGAATTCCCACACTCAATAAGATAAATTGCAGTGGAAAAGCATTTATCTGAAAGCGCCTGACATCATGCTGCAGTAACCACATACGCTCAGAAAGTTGGGCTAAGTCAGTTTACCACAGTTTGACGAGTTCACCCTTACATCTAATCTGGTTGAGTAAACAGTAAGCATATTTTAGCGTGCTGTCCTGGGGGAGGGCTCTGAGTCCGGAATATGGCCCGAACCCAGAGAACTCCCCCCATCCCAAGTATAGGATGAGGATAGATTAAGAGTGAGGAGGTGGGGTGGAGGGGGGATGCCGAAAAACAGTCGAATGACGGAGGTAAGTCGGCTGTGTGCGTATATATGACTTGCGCTAGTTTGGATGATTAGCTAGACGAGTTGCACCTGTGCCGAATTAGTTGATTATCTGATCGTGCTCCTCCCGAACTTTGTTATCAAACATCATTTAGAGTAGATTTACTTGTTATTGATGATAATTAATACTAAATACTAATTTATCTGACCATAAGTCGATCAGTAGCATCAATGTTAGAAATGTTCCCTTTATGAGGGAGTTGTATAGAATTTGATTGTCATTATATTATGTATTTATTTCTTTATTAGGTATTTGTTTAACTGTTCATATGGCTGCCAAAAACTTTTTTTTTTCTTCAATGAAATGATGTATATTTCATTGATATATTTATCAGAGGTTGCGCTAGGCTTCAACATTGTCTGTCATTTTGACGGACAGGGTCGTAAAAATTACGTTCTAATCTATTATTACCGGTCATTTTAATTTTCATGTTTTACTTATAACAACACATTTAATTGCTTTTATTTTTGTTCACATTTTCGCTTTTATACATGAACCTACAGGACAACAGCGTAGTGTTTAAAAACAACAAAATACGCTAGGGCTGGAAAAAAACAAAAGAAAAAAAAACAAAAACGAAATAGATTCTCATTTTAATGAACCAGTATTGATTCTTAAATAACAGTAGGCTAGGCTTTGTGTTACTTTTGATATGTAACAAAGTCCCAGATTTCAAATTCTGTCAATTTCCTTCAAGCAATAAATACCGTTTTGGTGCTCTTTAATGTGGTGTGATAGATCGTTGTAGTTTCTGTGCACTCGCCTGTGCGTAATCAAACGCATAGGAAAACATTCATGACAGTTTCGTTTTTGTTCTGGATCCCATGCTCTGCTGCCAGACTGGAGCGCGCTCGCCACCAACTGGACAGGGGTGGGAATTACAGCTACAATTTACAATACATCACCCTCAGTGTAATCTGTCAAAATGAATATATATATATATATATATATATATATATATATATATATATATATGGCTTGTATGGCTTAATATAACGTAAATTATGTCTCTTACTGAAATATGTAGTAGAAAACCCATGAAAGATTATTATTTCAAGATTACATTATTTCAAAAATCCACATTGTTTTATACATATTTTGGACTATGGGGGACGCCATTATTTCAATGACTTAAAATGGTTGAACTTGGTGAGCTACTGCCGCTACCTGTTGCTATTTTTACCACAACACAATATTGATATGATTACTTAAATCAAACACCATACCACAGATTTTTTTTTTTAATACCCCAAATGAAGTCTAAACACCCCTGTATAGCGAGTGAAATCCACGCTGAGAATCTCCTTCAGTGTCTGCGGTGTCATGACAAGTGTCGGCATGTTTACATCCTGCCAGGATGGCATGTAGCATTTCTTGTCTCTGCCATTTGTAGGTTCTTTCACTAGCTGTGGTCTACTAAAAGCCTCAAGGGCATCAGGGCTAAAATGGAGAGAACAAAGACGTAGGTCTTTAGGAAGTTTTATTTGTCCACAGGCATCTCCCTTTTTTTTTTTCCTCTTCTTATCACTAGGAGAGCAGTGAAGACTTGCGTCACTTTTCTTGTTGCCCTTTGACTGAAAAGTACAACCAAAAGTCGCACAATGTGGCTTCCTAATGTGGCGTGTTTTACTTTCAGAGTTGTGCTTCGGTAGAAATAGCAACAGGTAGCGGCAGTAGCTCACTAAGTGCAATCATTTTGCATCATCGAACCAGTAACGCCCTCCATAGTCAAAATATGTATAAAACGATGTGAATTTTTTAAATAACATAAGTCTTTTATGGGTTTTCTACTACATATTTCAATAAGAGACATCAGTTACGTTATATGTTAAGGCATACAAGACACTTAGGGTTGCCTTTAATATTTAGTTTTTTTAGGGAATTTTATGGTACTAAGTTATATTTATAAAATGGTTATGGTCATTTTACATATAATCTGTTAACCTGTTAATCTGTTTTTGAGCACCTGAGCACCAAAACTGCTGAAATGCTGATTTGAAAGAAAAAAATAAAAAACTGAAAACAGTTCCATTTTTAATCTTTTTATGAAATATGTACAGCTGAGGTCAAAAGTTTGTATCCCCCTTTCAGAATCATTAAAAATGTTAATTATTTTACCAAAATAAGAAGGATCATACAAAATGCATGTTATTGTTTATTTAGTACTTACCTGAATAAGATATTTCACATAAGAGTTTTCCTGCATTTTTTTGTATTTGAAGCCTTTACAACACACAAAGTGTTTCCAAACTAATTTTTGCGACATTTGAACTATTGATATAGAATTCAGAGTTAAACGGAAAAAGATTGTGTTGACACATGGGAGATTTCTATCTATACCGACCACTATATCTGTAAGAATTTTGAAGCGCTAAATTATTTTTGCAAAAAATCTTTGGATGGAAACCTGGCTAATGACTGTATGGTTTTGAGATCCAAGACAACTGAGGGACTCATATGCAACTATTACAGAAGGTTCAAACACTCACTGATACTTCAGAAGAAAACACGATGCCTTAAGAGCAGGGGGTGTAAACTTTTGAACAGAATGAAGATGTGTGCATTTTTCTTATTTTGCCTAAATATCACATTTTTTCATTTAGCACTGCTCTTCAGTGGCTACAGAAGATACTTACATGTTTCCCAGAAGACAAAATAAGTTAAATTTACCCTGATCTTTTTAACCCTCAGCTCTTAACGCATCATGTTTCCTGCTGGAGCATCAGTGAGTGTTTGAACCTGCTGTAATAGTTGCAAATGAGTTTCTCAGTTGCCCTCACTGTGAAATGATGGATCTTAAAATCATACGGTCATTGTTGGAAAGGGTTCAAATACACAATAATGCTGAAAAATCAAAGAATTTGTGGGACCTGAAGGATTTTTCTGAAGAACAGTGGGCAGTTTAACTGTTCAGGACAAACAAGGAACTCATAAACAACGGTCACTATTATTATACATATTTATATATGTATAATTTTTTTGCCAAAACCTTTACCATGTTTGGTACCATTCTAATGAAGTTAAAAACTCTGTATTTTATTTATTTATTCATTCATTTAATTTTTGTGTGGTCAAAATAGCTGAACAGCACCAGAGGGTTAATATATTTATTTGCATTTTATTCACCCACATGTTAAATATCTGTGAAAAATTAGCCAAAACCTGTTGATTTTCTGAAACTTGTGTACCTTTGCTGTTTCTGTATGTCCCAGGATTTCTAAAAACATCCCCACCACTAAAGATGTGGAGCCTCTGTTGGAGATCGATGGCGATATTCGTAGTTTCGAGGTGTTTCTCTCATCGCACACCCCTGTTCTCACCGCTCGTGATGTGGAGATGTTCCTGCCTTGTACTGTCAACCTGGATCCCAAACTAAGAGAGATCATCGCAGGTACAAACCCAAACACATTTGTCTAGCTATAAATTGTTTTTATATAAAGCTGGAATTCATACAAACTTACCAAAACAGTAGAGCTTTTTCTGGTGGAAAGCAAGTTGGCAGTCAACGCTGATTGACAAAATGTTATATTTACAGAATTATATAGCTTGATGTTTGTCTTAGAAGACTAATTTTTATATTTTGAGGAAGTCTCCTGACATTTCTTAGATTTAGCTATTTGTGTCGCTGATTATAGGCAAGCAAATGCACAGAAAGTGCTAAATATATTGCTGTGGATTTGTCTAATTCATTGCAAATATGAGAGATGATATTATCTCATCACATGATAATGGTCAGCTGTGCCGTGCTTTGAGACAGCAGACGTTGCTTGGTGCAATGTGACAATGGACTGTGCAATAAAGCTTCCTTTGTGCAGCCAGAGAGATGAGTAAGGTCTCCATTGTATTCACCTCAGGAAATGAAACATCACTGAAGCCCGATGAGCTGCTCGTTTTCTGAGTCACCCAGCCAGCTTTATTTGGTCTGCCTGGGTGACTCAGAAATATTATTTCCAACCAAACAAATTTTGACGTATGTTTCAGCCCTTGAGACTTTGACGCTAAAGCGAGCACAGATTTCATTGGGAGCCGCGTTTATTTTTTCCAGGTGCGTTTGCGATTTGCCGCTTCTGTTGGGAAAAAATCTGTGTTTTTCTAAGGGAATCAAACCACAGAGGCCTTTCTTTTCTCACATGCAACTTACTATAAATGCTTCATTTGGCTGAAGTCGACTGTGAGTGGGAGGATTTGAATGCCTTTAAAGTACTGGCCAAGATTCGAATCTAACTTTCTCCTACTCTCTCTCTCTGTCTGTGTCTTTTTCCCTCCTCCCTTCAGATGTAAGAGATGCCCGAGAGCAGATGCACCTTGGAGGAGTCAGCTATCCCACACTGCCCCTGCAAGATGTTTCAGTACGGCCGCACTCCACATTTGGGCAGCACTCTTTGGCCTGCTCTCCCACAGGCTCTTTCCCTAGCTCGTTCCCTCCTGCTGGAGTGCTGCCGGCCGCTCAGCCCCACAGCAGCTACTTCAGTGGGCTTACGGGACCCCAGCACCCCTTCTACAACCGGGTGAGACGTCAGTCAGAGACATTGCTTACTGTGTTCATGCAGAGTGCACCTGTGTTTATGGACTTACTGATCTTTATATAGTAAAATAGGTGCAGTAACAAAACCTTCTGGCATGTTTAAAAAAAAAAAAAAAAACATAATTCCCAAATAAATCAGGATACTGTAATTTTATATTAGTAATTTTATTATTATTATTATTATTATTAGTAGTAGTAGTAGTAGTAGTAGTAATAATAATAACAATAACAATAATAATAATAACATTTCATAAAATGTCATGTTGATAATATTAACATTAGTATTAATAAATTATTAGAAGTAGTAGACGTAAGCAGCAGGAATAACATTAATAATAATAATGATAATCTTACTACTGCTATTCATTATTTGTTTTAATTATTATATTTTATCATATTCAGCTTAATCATTATCATCATCATGCTTTATCAGTAGTAAATAGTAGTAGCAATTTTCATAACAATAAATGGGTTATTGTTTATTCAATATTATTAGGCAAAATATTTAATACAATTTAATTAACATTATTATTGTTAGTAGTAGTAGTAGTAGTAGTAATAATAATAATAATAATAATAATAATAGTTATTATTATTATTATTAGTCATTAGTAGGAGTAGTTGTAGTACTAGTAGTAGTAGTAGTAATAATAATAATAATAATAATAATAATATTCAGTTATTAATAAGTAGTTTTAGTAATATTATTCATAAGAATCATAATAATTTAAGTGTTCATAGTAATAGATTGTTTATTATTTATTTAGCATTAGTAGGCTGAATATTTAATAAAATATAGTAATGTAACATTATGATTATAATGAATAATAATAATAATAATAATAATAATAATTGTATTCATATTTTTATTATTATGATTTGTTATATTTTATCATAAAAAACATAATTTCCAAATAAATATTCCCCTATTGTATAATAATAATAATAATAATAATAATAATAATATTTAATAAAATGTCATGTTAATAATATTAATGTAATACTAATATATTAGTAGTATTATGTAGCAGAAATCAAATTAATAATAATAATAATCTTACTACTGCTATTATTTGTTTTCATTATATTTGAGCAAATTCAGCTTAATCATCATCATTTGATTATCAGTAGTAAATAGTAACAATTTTCATAACTAATTGTTTATTTATTCAGCATTATTAGGCTGAACATTTAATAAAATATGATAATTTAACATTATCATTAATAATAATATTAGCAGTAATTTAATTATTAGTTTAGTTGTAAGTATTAAGAGGGGTAACTGTAGTATAATAATATAATAATAATAATAATGCTATTTTTAAAATTATTGCAATTTATTATATTAGATAAAATATTCAGCTTAATAATAATATTATAATGAATTATTAATTAAAAGTTGTATTAAGATTTTTATTAATAATAATAATAATAATAATAATCATAATTTTACTGTTATTACTACTTCTTACTAACAATATAGAAATGTAAAATAGAATAATTAAAATTATTATTAGTAGTAGTAGTAGTAGTAAGATTACTAATACTGATAGTAATATTTCTACCACTGCTACTACTACTACTACTAATAATAATAATAATTTTTGAAATATTTAATAATAAATAATAATAAATCATCAGTCTGTTTATAGGCTGTCATGTATGTTTGACCCTTCATTGAATGTCTGATGTGGCACTGACCCTCACCTGACCCTCATTCATCAAAATCATGAGTGTTTGTCTGTTCTCTCATCCTCTATAGCCGTACTTCCCTCATCATGTTTATCACCTGCCCCGACATTATCCTGGCAACCCCCATCATGCCCCCACACGCCCTGCCGCTAAACTCCATAAGGACCCCAGTATGGGACTAGTAAGTACACAACTAAACGCCTCAATGTGACTGCAGCCAGACACGTGTTTTAGTGCTAGTCTATATGCCCACAATAATGTCTTTATGTCTCATGATACTAAACGTATCTCTCTTTTCATGCTTTGTTTTAAGCTCCTCGTGACAAACAGCCTATGGCTTGTACGCTATAACTTGCACGCTAAACTCACAGAGAACAGCTTTGTGTTCCTGTAGCATTTTCCCTGAAAAATGTATAGAAATGTTTTTAGTTTTCAACAACCCTTTTTCTTTCATCCTCACTTAACTTTAGTCTTAAAGGTACAGTAGCTGTTTAATTCTGTGTATTTATATGTAAACCTTTATGATTGGCTAACATTTTTGCATTGCAAATGAATAACAATCTCTCTGCCACTATACAGTCTAGATCATATTTTAATATCTTATGGTTATGACATTATAACCATGTGATTTCTGGCCTGAAAAGCTCATTTCCAATAACATTTCCCTTTAAAGACCTAATAAAGTTTCTAGAATTCATAAGCAACAGGAAAACCCCATAATTCATGCCAGTCTCTCTGTCAGTCCTCTCCCCTGTCCATACTAAAGGTGTGTGTTCTGTAACTGTCTTTTATCCTCTGGTTTTTCTCTTCCTCTTCCTCTCTTCCATCCATACTGTCTCCCTCCATCAGGATGTAATCAGAGAGGACTCCACTGAGGGTCTTCCCTCTCCTACATCCCCCTCTATGGTAACTTTAGCAGTGTGTATGTCTGTGTTTATATCTGTGCATAAAAGATGCAAAGAGCCTTTTATTGCCTGCAAACACATACACACACATATACACTTATGATGATAGTTGCATGTTACATCTATATAGCTGTTCAGTCTCTGCCTGCGCTGCTTAAACTCTAAAGCTTCCTCTTGACCCTTTTAATGCATATTTGACTTCAACCTGAATTAAAGGGATAGTTCATCCAAAAATGAAAATACCCAATGATTTATTCATCCTCAAGCCATTTTAGGTGTATATGAATATAAAAAAGTTATATTAAAAATGTCCAAGTTTTATAATGGCAGTGAATGGCTGTTGAAATTTTGAAGTCCAAAAAAGTGCATTTATCCATCATAAAAAGTACTCTAAACAGATAATAAAGGATTTATAAAGAACAATGTCAGAGGATTTCAATATAAGCCGAAAGGAGACTGGTTTTCCTTTGCTGTAAACAAAACTTCTACTTGCAAAACTAGCATTTTCTCACTGGATCTTGTGCTACGCAATGTTTACGTCCTACATCATTCGCTGGAACGAATGTGCATACGACAGTTAGCAAATGCTAGAGATTATGATTCATGAAGTTTTAAATATGGCTATTTTTCTTACACAAAGGCCTTTATTAACCCCCTGGAGCTGTGTGGAGCACTTTTTATGATGGACGGATGCACTTTATTGGACTTCAAAATCTCAACAGCCATTCACTGCCATTATAAAGCTTGGAAGAGCCAGGACATTTTTTAGTATAACTCAGACTGTATTCATCTGAAAGAAAAAAGTCATATACACGTAGGATAGTTTGAGTGTGAGTACATCATGGGGTTATTTTTATTTTTGGGTGAATTATCTCTGTAAGTGTGTTGAATGTGTCAGCAAAATCATCAGCTAGTAAACAAATCAGGTGGTGCAGCGTATAAAGCCGCATCTCACTGAAGAGAATGTCACAATCTCATGCTGATTACAAGATGATAATTTTAATGTCATCACTGGTAACTAATGTTATTTTGTCAGTTGAGGAAAAAAAACAGAGGTAGTACAAGGTTTGATATGATACAAGTGAATTCCACCATTCCACTATAAAACTGTAAAATGAATATAAAAATGTCACTGAAAATGTTTTTCCAGATTTAAATGGAATTTTAATTACTGTATATGAGTCATTCTACAGAAATAATTAATTACCTTTTTACTTCATGAATACATATAAATTACAGCCTAATTATTTATTTTTAAAACTTTTTTGTGTAATTATTTAAAGACCACATGCACCCTTTTTATGTCGCTGGTGTTACCTTTTTTGGCAATATTAAAGGTTTTTATGAAATATTATTTCGCAATTTTTTTTTTTTTTTTTTTTTTAATCCCCGAGCACATGTTGTCAGAGTTACAGAAAAGTACACAATGAATCACCAGTGACATACAAAAAAACTGATATACTGATCTTCACTATTGTGACCCATAAGGAAGGTAACACCAGTTACAATTTTAATGGAAGATGCATTTTACAAAATGACTGCTGCGAGGTATCAAACCACATGTTCTCAATCATGGTATACTCATTAAAATAAGTAGTTATATCCATTTGTATTCTAGTTTTTTTTTTTTTTACGCTCCATAACAATAAAGTGGGTCAAACCAGTGACCTAAACTAAAAGCTTCATATGAAATCATGAAATAAATGGGCAAATTTCTGATAACTAAAAAGAGACAGTAGACTTAACATGGGCAATTTTTTTATAGATCTTTAGGAAGTAGAAAAAAAGGAAGTCAAGTGATGCCATCAGTGTGACTTTTATTTATTTATTTATTTATTTATTTATTTTTTATTTAAAAATAAACGATTTTTGCCCTAACACCAGTGACAATTCCAGAGGACCACTGCTTATTATATATTTTATAATATTTATTCAGCATTTAGCTTTTTTAGTGCCATTTACATCATATATTTGATCATTATGAATACATTACTGTATTTTAAATGGTAGAAAAACTTGTTTTTGACCTCAAAACAAAGCACTTTCCCTCTGTACATGGCTGTGGGGATGAGCGAATTTGTGGTGCTTGAAATTCTATAGAATTACTTTAAAAACATATTGCTACATTAATGGCTCAAGAAGGTGTAATTGTTCAAATAACATAGTTTCATTTTAAAATATAAAGAAATTGCAACCCTAAAGTGTTTTTCAAGTGTAACATTTCTGTAATAGGCTAGAGACAGAAAAATTGACATTTCCATAGAATGACCCATATATACACTGCCCTCCAAAAGTTTGGAAACACCCCTGGTAAAGTGTGGTTTTGGATGATATCAGCATAAATCCTTATCATTTTTTGGTGCAAATACATTTAAGTAACTTGACATTATCATTGAAGACCAGCAATAATAATTTTCATTTTGATTACATAATAATGGCAATATATACATGTCAAAGTCAGACATGCCCTTTTGCCAGCTGTGATGCCTGGTAACTGGTTTAAACTTGGTCCCAAGTTTTTTTTCTATGTATAAACTGTTTATGTAATAAAATGTTTTTGTAGTTTGTCCCTAATCAGTGCAAAATTATCACAAATTAAAAAGGATTCATGCCAATATTGTCCAAAACCCCACTTTTCTAGGGCATTTCCAAACTTTTGGAGGGCAGTGTAAGGTTTTGAAAGAAATTAATGCTTTTATTGTGCAAACTTCAAACGGATCAAAAGTGGCAGTAAAGACTTGTTACAAATGTTTTGAACTTTCTCTTCTTCAGAGAATCTGACAAAATATTCACCACAAATATATAAAGCAACACAACTGCTTATCAATATGGATAATAAGTGTTTCTTGAGCACCAAATCAGAATATTAAAATGATTTCTGAAGAATCATGTGACACTGAAGAATGGAGTAATCCAGCTTTCTCATCACAGAAATAAAATATATTTACATTGAAAGCGATTATTTTAAATTGAAATAATACAATATTACAGTTTACTGTATTTTTGAGCAAATGAGTACAACCATGGAGTGATTCAAAACCATTTAAAAAATGTAGTGTAAGTGTAATTTTAATGATTTAAACTTTTCTCAATCAAATGAACATTTATTTCACAAAATATTTACTCATTTCAATACAAACTTTTTTTTTTTGGCTGTTGGATAAACATTTCTGTTGCCAGATCGGCCACATCTCATGCCAATAATCTCAAAACGGCCAAATATCAGATAATTGAAATCATAATTATCTCAGATCAGCCCATTACCGATGCTCACTAATTTATCATCCCTAAAATCACCTATTAACACATCTCTCCAGCATAATCTCCATTCCTGCGCCTATGTCCTTCTTCCCCATTTTCATTGCTTGAGACAAGCCCTGCCACTGGTTTCTCTCCTCATATTCTGCCCTCCTTCCTTCAGCTCTGTTGTTTTGCTCTTTCATGCCTCTGTCATTTGATCCGCTCTCTGGTCTGTCCCCCCATCGCTGCTTTGTTCTGCGTGGTGTGAAAGGCTGCTGCTATCTAAGGCTGGCTGGATTAGCATCAGCAGTGCTGGGATGGCGCGCTGAATGAGGCCGCTCTTATCAGCACAGCGAACCGCTTCCTTCAGCGAACACGTCTGTTTCCTCCTCCCCGGCCCCTCACGCTAATTACACTCTTATCGTCCGGCTCAAACACTCGCCCATCAGGGTGGGGCCGTTTTGGAATTAAACAACTTCTTCTCTGCATGGAGTCGTGAAAAAAAAAATCCTCGCAGTTTCCTCTGTTCTCGTTCTGTGTTTTCTCAGTTCAAAACTCTTCGCCAGTCCGTCCTTTATGCAAAATATTGACGTTGGATTGGCTTTATCAAATCAGTACTGTGAAATCCGTGCAGGTTGGATGCTGTGAGACAAGCATCTGTCGCAAATAATGTTATTGTGTGTACATTTGATTGATTGCTGATTGAAGCATGTGACCTAACCCCTCCTTTCCTCTCATCCTCTCTCCTTTTCTCAATCCCAGATTAAATCTCAGCCCTTCAGAATGAAGCAGGTACAAACATTTAAACCCTTCCGTTTTCTTATATTAACTGTGTTATTTTCAGGGCTTCTGCTCATTTTGGCTTGTTTCGCTTAAAACCAAAACAAAATGAACAGCCAGTTCTGTCATTGTGAAATTTCTGTTCAGATACACTGTGGCCAAAAGTATGAACATCACAGGCTGTCCAGCTCTAGAAAGGACAATAACAACTTCCATGCAACCTGTGCACTATATTTTCTGAAGCCTTATGATGATTTATGTGAAGAACAGATTGAATTTTAAGCTGTTGTTTACTTCAAATGTTATTTCTCCATTATATAGATTCAGACGGGTATCTAATTTTGACGTCAGCTTGTTTGAATCTGAATGCAAATGAGTTTTTAGCGAACATTAGCGAATATTAGCCATGACTATAGTGTATATTTATTCGAAGGCTTCTCCTGGTTAAGTGATTCTTTTCCAGTTTTCAGCAGTTCATCCAATTAGCTCTCAAGGCACTAATTTGCTTTTATTTCTTGTTTTGTTTTTCTGTATTAAACATGCCTGCTGCTGATGAATTGGATTTAAGCACAAATATTTTAGGTGAAAACAACTGGTGTCAAGCTTGGCTGAGAATCCACACCACTCATTTGTGAACAAAAAAATCATGGACATATTTTATATTTTTTGGCTGTTCATCACAGTAGTTGTATTTTGAACAGACTGACCTAGAAATAGATACAAGGCCCAGCCGTCATCATACGAAGAACACGCTGGTCACACTTTAGTTTGGAGACCAACTGTCACTATTAACTAGCTATTAACTATGAATTTTGCCTTAGTAAACTCCTAATTTGCTGCTTATTAATAGTTAGTAAGGTAGTTGTTATGTTTAGGTATATGGTCATGCAGAATTAAGCATTATTATCTGCTATAAGTACTAGTAAACAGCCAATGAAAATTCTGTCAGTGATTGCAAGTGCTGCCCTTGACTAAAGATTTTTCTGGTCGACTAGTAGTCGTTCATTTTAAGCATTAGATGACTAATCGCATGTTTATTAATAAACCATTTAAATCATAATAATGAGACTTTAATTGCCAGCATAACCTAATAAGCGCTCAAGCACGAACATAAAGCTTGCCACTGCACACCGGCAGAAGTAATGATTATGAATGTGTCAGGGGAAAACAATAAAGAGGCTGCATTAATGTTTTTATTTTTATATATATATATATATATATATATATTGATAAACGAGTGTTTTCCATTTTAATTGGTTCATTTAAAAGTAGACATTTCGCTCTCTATAGATATAATTTTTCATGTCTGTAAGGCAAGAATACACAGAGTTTCACAGACACCGAGACGACAGAAAGTGCATCCTGTTTGCTTTCATTACTTTACACAAGAACAATGTTTTGTTGTTATTGTGAGTGAATACAAATAGATGTCAAGCCTTTACAGATTCGAAAGATGTATTACTTTTATCTGTATGACCAGAATGAGTGTTTTAAGTGCAAGTGACTGTACTGGCGTCTCTATCTGTCATGCAGTGAGCGTGCTGCTATTCAGCTTCCTAACTCTGCACAGACGCTTGAATAGCACACATTTTTCGGTTAACATTAGATTGAGCGACCATGTAAAGTTGTAACTATTGACATATTTTAGATGATGAGGCATATTTGATGTCAATGAAGGAGAGTTGATTTTTGGATCTCCTGCCCAATGTACTGTTACCACATTAACAATCTGTCCGTCACTGACTGTGTGACTTTGCCACTTTCTGTGGATTTTTTTTTTTCCTCCGACTAAGCGACTAATAAAATTTCAGTCGACCAAGCCTATTCTCATCGACTAATGGTTAGTAGACTATTAGGGGGCAACCCTATTGATTACTCACCCTCAAGTCATTCCAAACCCATAAGACCTTCATCTTCAGAACACACATTAAGATATTTTTGATGAAATCCGAGAGCTTTCTGACCCTGCGTAGACAGTCCATGTGACATCAGTTGTTCAGCCGTAATGTTATGAAGCTATAAGAATACTTTTTGTGTGCCAAGAGAACAAAAACAATTACTTTCTTCAACAGTTTCTTGTCTTTCGTGTCAGTCCTCGACGCATGTTCGCGAGAGTAGCACAAGGTATGCGTGTTCTGACGCAGAACCTGGATGTGCTTCAAACAAGTCTGAAGATTTCGACAGAGAGGATGACTTGCAATTTTTTGCTCAGCCTTACTAATTTGAACCAGAACGTACAGACAATGAACAAAGAGAGATAGACGTTCTACATCGGAAGGCCGGCTCCGTCGTCAGCAGCACCACACGCATACTTTGTTTTTGTAAAACACATGTCAAAGACTGACACAGAAGACAAGAAATTATTGAATAAAGTGTTTTCTTTGCGCACAAAAGTATTCTAGTAGCTTCATAACATTATGGTTGAACCACTGATGTCACATAGACTATTTTAATGATGTCCTTACTTCCTTTCTGGATCTTGAACAAGTTAGTTGCGTTGCTGTCTATTGACGGTCAAAAAGCTCTCGGATTTTTTCAAATATATCTTAATTTGTGTTCCGAAGATGAACGAAGGACTTTCGGGTTTGGAACAACATGAGAGTGAGTAATTAATGACAGAATTTTCATTTTTGAAATTCATTTGGAGAATTGGAAACACCAGCTACCTACCATTTTTAAAAATCAGTGTAAAAATATTTACTCCATGAACATGAGAAACATTCCATCTCTGTTATCACGAAACCCATGACACAGCAAAAACAGCTCAGAACATGGCATCCTCCAATTACTGGTTGTTGATGTAAAATGCTGCAAATAAGTACTTCAGTGTTCCTTCTGCTGGTGCGAATGCAACCAGGAAAATGGCCTGAGGGGGAAATTGGTTCTCTAGGAACTAGCCAGCAGGGTGGTTCCTAGAGAACCAATTTCCCCCTCAGGCCATTTTCCTGGTTGCATTCGGTTGCAGGCAACTAAGTTCTTAAAACTATGCGGTGCAAAAGTGCCTTATGGTTCCATAAAGAACCAAAATAAAGGTTCCAAACGGCATTTTTTGCAGTGATGCCATATAAGAACCATTTTGGGTTCCACAAAGAACGTTTCAATGAACAGTTCTTTTAGAATAGTTTTCTTAGAAAGAAAGAAAGAAAGAAAGAAAGAACTTTTTTTCCATTATAAAGAACCTGTTGTGGAATTGAAGGTTGAGGTTCCATTGATGTTAAAGTTTCTTCATAGAACCATAATTGCCTGATTTTTAATTTTTATTTATTTATTTTTTTTTTTGCAGAAAAGCTTCTTTATCCATCTTTTTTTTTCCCCTGTAAAAACGGGTGCAGCCATTTGTAAATTTTATGGGTCAGGCTTCTGGTCTCATCCACGTCCAGCTGTTTTTAGCTGTACAAAACTGCTTGTTTTGCTGCTTGATATTGCAAATTGGTGTGTCTTGCCATATTATTCTAATGTATTATCTTAATTGTGAACACACTGTTTTGTAGAGCAAACAGTTTTACCATTTACTGCACGTTGTTATTCTTCTTGTTATTTCCCTATAGCAGGTAATGAACCAGAAGTCTCACTCATAGCCATACTTCCGCGCTGAAGAGTAAGGTGTATAGTAAAAGGTTGTTTAGACCATTAAAATGTTTTTCACGTTAAGAAAGAAGGGGTTCTTTTAAGAAGTTTGATGAAAGATTCTCAGGAACCCAGATTGGTTTTTCTATGTAATCAGTGCAAAACCCCACTTTTGCAACCTTTATTTTCAAGAGTGTGCGTCATACTAGAAGGTCTAATGAGATCAGTGCACAGGCCAATAATTAACCAAAACAGCAAAACAAACTGGGTCACCACTGACAATCCAGACCAATTTAAAGATCTTGTGGCTGACACTGCATTTGCACTTGACATTTACACACAAGCATTTTACATTAAACATGCATTTTACTCTCCGCAAAGTCTTGTAATGATAGCTCCCATACGTGACTTCAACAGACAGAAATTTCCATCATGTATCATGTATTGTTCCTTCACCCATAACTGCTCAGAGCTCCCTATTCTGTAATGACATTAGATTACTGCTTTGCTTTTTTCTCAAGTTGTACTGCTTTTGCATTGCATGGCTTTGACTAGGCTTCACGCATTGCTATTCCAGAATGCATTATTAAGTGATAGAATGAGTAACTAGTTATTGTGTGTGTGTGTGTAGGGCTCTGGTTCTGTGGTTTCTAGTGGATCTCAGGTCCTTCTCAGTTCTCTGAGCATCGATGGCGTATGTGAGAAACTCAGACAGATCCAAGGCCTGGACTCCTGCATGCTGGAGCAGTATATTGGCACAATCAAAAAGGTATGTTTTGGAGAAGTTTCCTGAAAAGTTCACTGAAAAGCATGCAGTACATTTAATGGTTTGGCAAACGCACTGTGCACGTAATCGGCACTTTTGCAGCACACTTTGTTGTCCTATTGCTGCTTTAAAGCAGTTGAGGTGCAAATCCCATGTGTTTTTATAGCAGCTGTAATATATGTTTGAAAAAGTAAATTAAGTCATAATTTTCTACATACTGTTGAAATGATATTCAATTGACTACAGTAACACAAATTTGTATGAACTAACATGAGCAAACAGTGAACAATACATTTATAACAGTATTTATTCATCTTTGTTAGTGTTAGTTAATGAAAATACAGTTGTTCATTGTTAGTTCATGTCAATTCACAGTGCATTAACTAATGTTAACAAGCTTTTGATTTTAATAATGCATTAGTAAATGTTGAATTTAACATTAACTAAGATTAATAAATGCTGTTGAAGTATTGCTCATGTTACCTAAATTATTGTAAGAAAATTATAAATATTTATTTCTTTAATTTATAGAAAATATTTTTGGTCTGCATTTATTTGGTCAAAAATGTAGTAAAATAATATTTTGATAAAATAATTAATTGATCCTTCAGATCATTCTAATATGCAGAGTTGCTTCTCAAGAAATATTATTAACGATGCTGAAAATGGTTGTGCCGCTTAATATTTTTGTGGAAACAGTGATACATTTTTTGGATACTCACACAAATATAAAGTTTATAAGAGCAGCATTTATATGAAAACTTTTTGTAAAAATGTTAAAGTCTTTATAGAAGTCCATTTCTGCCACTGAATAAAAATAATAAAAACTCACAATTCTGATGTTTCTTTCTTAGAATTGCGTGATATGAGCTTGCATGTCTGACTTATTTTCTCAGAATTGTGAGATCTAAACTCAATTGTGAGTTCTAAAGTCAGAATTGTAAGGTACAAATTTGCAGTTCTGAGAAATGAAATCAGAATTGTGAGATATAAATGTGGAATTCTGACTTTTTTCTCAGAATCGCCTAATATAAACTCGCAATTCTGACCTTTTCTCAGAATTGCATGTTACAAACTCGCAATTCTGACTTTGTTTCTCAGATTTATAAGATGAAAACTCACAATTGTGAGAAATAAGGCCAGAATTGCAATTTTGTCTTGCAGTTGTGAGTTTATATCTCACAAATCTGACTTTTTTTCTCAGAATTGAGATACAAACTTGCAATTCTGTCTTTTTTTCTCAGAACTGCATGATATAAACTTGCAATTAAGAGTTATAAAGTTAGAATTGTAGGATATAAACTCGCATTTGAGAGAAAGTCAGAACTGCGAGAGAACTACTGACTATTTTTCTCAAAATTCCAAAAAGAGGAAAAAAAAAAGTTTTTCTCAATTCTGACTTAATTCTGCGAGTTATACAAGTCAGAATTGCGAGATATAAACTTTTTTCCTCAGAATTTCATGATACAAACTTGCAGTTCTTTTTTTTTCTGATTTTTTTCATGCTTTTTAACTCACAGGACAGTAGAGATTGATAGGAAAGCATGGGGTTGAGAGTTGGGAACGGGATTGGCAAAGGCTATCAACGCCGACAACAAACTTGCAATTCTGACTTTTTCTCAGAATTGCGTGGGAAAATAGATTCGCAATTGAGGGAAAGTCCGAATTGCAAGACAGAAACTCGCAATTTTGACTATTGATTTTCCTCCAAAATTGCTAGTTTATATCTCGCAATTCTGAGTTTTTTCTCAAAGTTGTAAGATATAAACTTGCAATTGCAAGAAAAAAAGGAAAAAAAATAAAGAACTTGCAATTGTGAGTTAAAAAAAGTCAGAATTGATCCTTCGTTTGATTGACAGGCGATCAGATCAATCATAACGCTGAATCTGCCATTCTGTCCAACAAACAAATCTGACAGTGGAGTAGATTAACTTCGGTGGGCTTAAAATTTTAACAATGTCCTCCGGTTTCACAGACAACGTTTAGGCCTATAGTCCCAGACTAATATGTAAATCTGAGCTGTTTCAACTGAAAGAAACTTGCAATGATTGATCTGGAAATATGGCAGTGCCCTTATTTTGTTTCTAGATGCACTCCAGTAATATTTTTTTAAGGCATGTTCATAAAAATTACTTCAATGTCCTATTTGAACTATGGCCTAATCCTGGCATAGTGAAATGAGCCCTGTGTGTATTGACGTCTTTCCATGGTTGAAATAAAATATGTTCTGGTGTTCATTCATGTTTTTTTCATGCTTTAAGTAAAGAAGAAAAGACGGTCAGTTCAGGTGTCATTGATCTAATAAGGCAGTACAGTGATCTGTCAACAATTAAAGAGCCACAAAACGGTATTGATTGTTTGAATTTCGTAAATTACAACATTTTAAAGCTGAGACCTTGTTTCATACCAGAAGTAACCTGCTCTGTCTTGTCTGTCAGTTTCCTCTTTGTTCCATGATGTTTTTCACTGCGTTAGAACATGATGTGTAGTCTGAGAGCGGCAGTGTTTGTCGGACATAAAGCAACAGTAATTAAAGAGGGCGGATTTTTGCAAATGGTCAGTTGTGAGATATACTTGCAATTGCAAAAAAAAAAAAACTTATTGCGAGATACATACTTTTGTCCTCAGATTTGTCTCATGTCTTGCATTTCTGACTTTTTAACACAATTGCAGTCTCACAATTCTGAGAAAAAAGTCACATTTTAAAATGTTTTATTCAGTGGCGTAAACAGCTTCCACAAGTCATGTTTGATCAATTTAATGCATCCTTGCAAAATAAAAGTAATAAAGAATAATCTTTGATGCCAGACTAACTACAAATCAACATCTGACATCTTTTATGTTTCTCAGTTGTTTATTGCTAGGAAATAAAACCAAACAATGGGCACTGTGTTTGAACATGTCCTTATTTTGGTAACAGGGTTGCCAACTTTATATAAAAAAAAAGAAAATAAAGCACCTCACGTAATATTTTATCTTGTGAATGTTCGTCTGTTCGTGTTCTGCCTTATTTTTTCGTGGAAATACACAAATTTCTAAAAGAAAAGTAGAAAAACAGGACTGAGACATGGGGTGTGGCAAATTAGTCCATCCTTGTAAATCCATGTTCATCCATTGGAAATGAGCGTTTTTATCAGCTCCATGTGGTGCATACAGAGGTTTCACAATGAGGCCTTTCTTTCCATTGGACAACATCTGAAGGAAGCAATGACATTTTTGATGTCTTCATTAGACATGCATTAGTCAACCTGCCAGCTGTGCCACATCAGCCTGCATACTTAAAAATCTCTGTTGTGAACTTTGTTTCAACCTTTGACAGACTGCTGAGATCAAATTCATCCAAAGTCTGAATGCCATAATGTTCTTCTGTCAAATTTTGTCATCCTGAACGCAGGCCAATGTCAACGGCCGGGTTCTGTCTCAGTGCAACCTTGATGAGCTCAAGAAGGAAATGAACATGAACTTTGGAGACTGGCATCTCTTCAGGTCCATGGTAAGACATCAGCTGACTTGTGATCTTCTGTTTTTTTCTACATGTTCAGATGAGATAATGGTCATCTTTCTGTTTTTAGTTTGCACTGTTTAGCACACAGCTAATCTCTCTATAGTGAAAAAGGCTGGATGGGGTTGAAATAAGGAACACATGTAGCTGTGTTGATCAGATTTCCATTTGCGCTTATACAAACGAATGTTGTGTTGCCAGCAAGCAGGCAGCCATCTGGTCCAAGATGGCTGCTTTCTGGATGAAGGAGGGTTATTGTCAGTGGGAGCTCAGTGTCCACTTGAAGATCTGAATAGCTTGACGTTTACAAGAAAGTAGCATTCTTTAGGCTGGAAACAAGTCCAAATGGAACGACTCGGGGCTAGTTGTGATATTGGCGTGCCTCAAAACTTTCATGTACTGCAGCCATTCAGCCATTTCTCATAAATGCCACAGTGGAATGTGTGATTATTTTTTTAATTGCTATTTTATTTTATCTTAACTAAAACTAAATATCTCATTTAATTATCTGGTGCATCTTACGTATATGTATACAGACATTACCCAGTGTAAAAAGAAATATTGACTTATCCCAATCATTTGAAAAAAAAAATTATAATAATATCGCAAAGATTGTCATTTGAAAGAAATTATTACTTTTATTTAGCAAGGTTGCATTCAGTTGTTCAAAAGTGGCAGTAAAGTTATTTATAATGTTGCAAAAGATTTATAATTCAAATAAATGCTATTCTCCTGAACTTTTTTTCATCAAAGAATCCTTAAAAATGTGTCATGATTTCCACAACTCTCAATTGTGAGTTATAAATTCAGAGTAGCAGGATATAAGCTTGCAGTTGAGAGAAATAAAATCAGAGAGAGAGAGAAAGTTACAATTACGAAATATAAACTCACAATTCTGATAAAAAAAGCCACAATTGCGAGATATGAACTTGCCATTCTAAGGAAAATAAGTCAATTGTGAAATACACATTCGCAAGCCAGAGAAAAAAGTCACAATTGCGAGATATAAGCTTGCAATTCTGAGGAAAGTCACAATTTAAAGATATAAACTTGCAATTCTGAGGAAAAGTCAATTTGTGAGAAAAAAACTTTTAGTTCTGAGAAAGTCACAATTTCAAGATATCAACACAATCCTGAGGAAAAAAGTCAGTTGCGAGATTTAAACCCACAAATCTAAGAAGTCAGTTGCGAGATATGAACTCACAATTCCGAAGAAAAAGTCTCAACTGCAAGATATAAACTTGCATTTCTGAGAAAAAAAGTCACAATTGCGAGATATAAACTCGCAATTTTGAGGAA
The DNA here is from genome assembly GCF_022985175.1 of Labeo rohita. Taxonomy (NCBI): domain Eukaryota; kingdom Metazoa; phylum Chordata; class Actinopteri; order Cypriniformes; family Cyprinidae; genus Labeo; species Labeo rohita. Next base: position 22,840,408 of record NC_066885.1, on the reverse strand, counting down.
AAAAGTCAATTGCGAGATTTAAACCCGCAATTCTGAGAAAAAAGTCACAGTTGTGAGATATAAACTCGCATTTCTGAGAAAAAAGTCACAATTACGAGATATAAACTCGCATTTCTGAGGAAAAAAGCCAATTGCGAGATTTAAACCCTCAATTCTGAGAAAAAAAATCACAATTGCGAGATATGAACACAATTCTGAAGAAAAAAGTCTCAATTGCAAGATATAAACTCAAATTTCTGAGGAAAGAAGTCATTTGCAAGATAGAAACATTATTCTGAGAAAAAGTCACAACTGCGAGATATAAACTTGCGATTTTGAGGAAAAAAGTCAATTGCAAGATTTAAACCCTCAGTTCTGAGAAAAAAGTCTCAATTGCAAAATATAACTTGCATTTCTAAGGAAAGAAGTCATTTGCAAGATAGAAACATTATTCTGAGAAAAAGTCACAATTGCGAGATAAAAACTTGTATTACTTGCAATTTTGAGGAAAGAAGCCAATTGTGAGATTTAAACCCTTGTAACCCTTGTAAGTTTGTGTCTCGCAGTTCTGACTTCCTTTCTCAGAATTGCTTGTTTAAATCTCAAAATCTCAAAAACCTGCAATTCTGAAAAAAAAGTCAGAATTGTGAGGTAAAAATCCACAATTACCTTGTATTTTTTATTCAGTAAACAGAAATTGGCTTCTATACTAAACAATTATTTTAAATTGTACTGTATTTCACTGTATTTTTTGATCAAATAAACACAGCATACGCGAGCATTTTTTACTGACCTCAAGCTTTTAAATAGTAGTGTATCTTTTTCTGAATTGCATTGTAGAATGTCAAGAACACAGGAATACAGTTTCAGTCTGAATTGTTCAAGACCAGGCCTTGAATTTTTTGCTTAACTGAATGCCACTATAATGAATGAAATTGACTATTGCTGTTGAATCCATTTAAACATCGCTGTGTTTGTGCTGTAGGTTCTAGAGCAGCGTCATGTTGAGAACCAGCTGCTGAATGATGAATCGGGAGCGTGCAGCGAGCAGGGCAGCAGCGTGTTGACTCAACTCGAACCCCACAGACCCTCTGAAGCGCCACAAGACGTGATCGTCAACCCAGAAAACTTCACGTACAGCCTTAACCTGAGCTTTGAGGAGCTCAGCGGTGTGGGGCTGGAGGAGCCCGCCAAACAACACAATGCCCAGTGGCTGGTGTGTGGTACTGCTGTGCACACAAACACATTCAACACTGAAGTACAGCCTATAGATAAACACAGGTGCACACCACAAGAAAACGGTGTAATTATATACATAGAAGCTAACACAAACATATGCGTGCGTTGTGCTTTTTAACCAAACATTTTCTTTACCGTTGCATTTTGCTTCTATAGAGGCAGCTTCTGCTTTTCAGTAGTCTCTCATCAGCATGAAAATAGTATGTGGTTTACTGGGTGACAAACGAAGTGTTTTCTGACCTGGATGGGCAGAGGAAGTGAAGAGCTGACCACACACACACACGCTAGCTCTCTATCACACAGAGATAGCTATTTCTGCACTCATCTGTTAACACTTGGCAAGGTGTTGCAACACAAGCGAAGAGCTCATAATGGTTTAGATTAGCATCGTGGAAGTTGGTGATGAACGCAGACTTTGGGTGCATCTTATTTCGCATACCTCCGCACTATTTTTACACCACTTTGTAGCCCAAGTAGTGTGTTGACACTGAAAAATGCAGTGAGGCGTAGTGCATTGTGAGTAGCCGAGCAATGTACTTCTTCAAAAGAAAAGACAGAGTGTGGATGTAGAGGAAGGGGCTAAATGTGCTAAAGCGATCTGCAACAGAACACTCAAATGTGAACGGTTCTATATAGTAAAAAAGTGTTCCATTTGAGACAAGTTAGCCTTCTAAAATTCACTCATTTTAATTTGGAGGACAGTCTCTCTAAATGAACCGTTCCCTTAAACTCACTATCATGTTTTTGGAACCTTGCAAAAATTTTCATGGAACACACCGAGATACTTATTCCAAGTCTTCTGAAGCCTTGTATGAAAAACAAGCAAAGAAATTCTTGAATACACATGCCAAGTTTGAACATCTGGAAGTAAAAGTAAAGTGTTAAATTGACTTGAATTGTGTTGAATGTGATGAAATAAGACTGGGTGCTGTGAAATAATGGCAAGAAACATCTTTCTGTTTAGTTCCTCATGGGCTGTATGCAAAACAAACATACAACGTGAACTGTGTAGTCTGATTCACCAACAAATTACTCTAGCGAGCTTCATTTAAAGGGATAGTTCACCCAGAAATGAAATTCTGTCATTAATTACCCACCCTCATGTCGTTTGAAGCCCGTAAGACTTTCTTCATCTACAGAACACAAATTTAGATATTTTTAATGAAATCCGAGAGCTTTCTGACCCAACGAAATGGACACGTTCAAGGCCCAGAATGGTAGTAAAGACATTGATAAAATAGTCCATGTGACATTAGTGGTTCAACCTTAATTTTATGAAGCTACAAGAATGCTTTTTTTATATGTAAAGACAACACAAATAACGACTTTATTCAGCATTTTGATGTGTGTTCACAAGAGTATGTGAGAATGTGCATCAAAGAAAATAAAATTATTGAATAAAGCCATTATTTTTGTTTTCTTTGTGCACACAAAGTATTCTTGCAGCTTCATAAATTAGTCAAACCACTAATGTCACATGGACATCTCAGCAATGTCCTTACTACCTTTCTGGGCCTCGAACATGATAGTATTGTTGCTGTCTATGCAGGGTCAGAAAGCTCTCAGATTTCATCAAAAAATATCTTCATTTGTGTTCCCAGTTCGGTGTAATCCTGTTTGAAAAATCCTTTTCGCCTGCAAAAATTCAGTTAACCTACCACCACCTACAACGTTGGAGGGTTTGGATAAACTATTTTACCAAAATATGAGAGATCACACAAAATGCATGATATTGTTTATTTAGTACTTACCTGAATAAGACATATCACATAAAAGACGTTTACGTATAGTTCACAAGAGTAAATAATAGTTGAATTTATAAAAATGACCCCATTAAAAAGTTTACATACACTTGATTCTTACTGTTGTTACCTGAATGATCCACAGCTTTTTTTTATTTTTTATTTTTATTTTTTTTTAGTGATGGTTGTTCGTGAGTCCCTTCTTTGTCCTGAACAGTTAAACTGCCTGCTGTTCTTCAGAAAAATCCTTCAGGTCCCACAAATTCTTTGGTTTTTCAGCATTTCTGTGTATTTGAACCCTTTCCAACAATGACTGTATGACTTTGAGATCCATCTTTTCACACTGAAGACTGAGGGACTCATATGCAATTACTACAGAAGGTACAGAAGGTTCAAACGCTCACTGATGCTCCAGAAGGAAAAACCATGCATTAAGAGCCGGGGGGTGAAAACTTTTGAACAGAATTAAGATGTGTACATTTTCCTTATTTTGCCTAAATACAAAAAGATTTTTTATTATTATTATTTTAAAATTTAGTACTGCGCTTCAGAAGCTACAGAAGATACTTACATGTTTCCCAGAAGACAAAGTAAGCTCTTCAAATTCCAAATGTTTTCAACCCCCCGGCTCTAAATGCATTGGCTTCCTTCTGAAGCATCTGTAATCGTTTGAACCTTCTGTAATAGTTGCATATGAATCCCTCAGTTGTCCTCAGTGTGAAAAGATGGATCTCAAAATCATACAGTCATTGATGGAAAGGGTTCAAATACACAAAAATGCTGGAAAAACCAAAGAATTTGTGGTATCTGAAGGATTTTTCTGAAGAACAGCAAGCAGTTTAACTGTTCAGGACAAACAAGGTACTCATGAACAGCTATCACTAAACAAAAAAACAGCTGTGTTTTCAGGTAACAACACAGTGTTAAGAATCAAACGTGTAAACTTTTGAACAGGGTCATTTTTATAAATTCAACTATTATTTTCTATTGTGGACATATATATGTAAAACTCTTTTATGTGAAATATCTTATTCAGGTCAGTACTAAATAAACAATAACATGTATTTTGTGTGATCCTTCTTATTTTGGTAAAATAATTAACATTTTGCAGATTCTGCAAGGTGTATGTAAACTTTTGACCTCAACCTGATCTTCTCCTTTAGGTCAACACTCACCGGACACCAAGCATATCCAGCCTGAACTCTCAGGAATCATCCAATGACATCTGCAAGCTGACCGACAAGCAGCAAGCTGAGTACCGCAATGCATATCAGGAGTACATCTCCCACATGTCCCAGCTGGAGGTATCTGCTGCTGGACGAGAGAGTCCTGCTCAATCCCAGTTCCTCACAGCCAGCTCTGAAGAGAAGACTAAGGAAGGTGAGCAAGACGGGCGCAAACCTTTCGCTAAAAAGACCTCCAAACCTGCAGATATAGTGGACTTCTCCACCGTCCCAGATGGTGGTCTTCTAGACCCCATTACAGAGGAGGATGAGAAGTCAGAGCATGGTTCTGCCACTAAAATCCCACCCAGACGCAAGACTAAAGGACAGGGACCATCCTACCACAGCATACCAAGTGATGAAGAAGATTCAGGCGACGAGGAGACAGATGCCACCCCACTGCTAAGAGAGGAACCCTGGGCAGCAGAACCAGATCTAGGCCTTTTAGCTAAAGGGAAGAGCTTCATCACAGACATCATGATGGACAAGAAATCATCCGATTCTGGAGTGAGATCCAGCAGGAGCTCCTCTGATCACTCGCTGCAAGATGAGGAAAGCGAATCAGCCCAGGAGAAGGAGGAGAAGTTTGAAGAGAAGAAAGAAGAAGAAGAGGCCCATCTGATCGAGCTGGTTCTTGAGAGCCCAGTTAAGAAGCGAGTCTTACCAAACAGGCTGAGTAACCTTCAAGATGAGCCCGTGGCCCGGATGTCCATCTGCTCGGACATTCCATCTGACAGCAGTACCCCTGAGGAGAGCTGGCCCACTTCAGCTGTGAGTAACCTCAACTGCTCGCCCAACAATACTGCGCTTAACAACAACATCAACAACAGCACCCAGCAGGAGACGCCTGACTCCACCGACTGCCCCTCGATCATTATACGACCAGGATCCAGCACCGAAAACACCACGCTGGCCAACCAGAACCTGCGGGGAGTCCACCGAAAGAAGTCCACCACTGACACTGCTGAGGAACGAGAGAGTGTCCTGTGAGCCTAACAAGGTTTCTTTAAATCAGGGGTGGGGAACGTTGATCCTGGTGTGCCAGTGTCCCTGCAGAGTTTAACTCCAACCCTAATCAAACACACCTGAACAAACTAATCAAGGTCTTCAAGATTTTATTTCAGGGTTGGAGCTAAACTCTGCAGGGACACCGGCCCTCAGGAACAAGGTTCCCCACACCTGCTTTAAATGATGAAGAGCGAGTTACTAGGGTAAATCAAAGTCTAACAACTTTAAAAATTCAGAGAAAGTTTTCATTTAGGCAGTGTTAGGCAGTGTTGACTCTGATTATATTCATTTTTATTTTTAAAGGAGTCACTTCCAGAACAAAAATTTACAGATAATTTGGTCACCCCTTTGTCATCCAAGATGTTCATGTCTTTCTTTTTTTCAGCCAAAAAGACATTTTAAGGAAAAATTTCAGGATTTCTCTCAGCCTAGGATTTCATATAGTGGACTTCAATGGTGCCCACGAGTTTGAACTTCCAAAATGCAGTTTAAATACATCTTCAAAGGGCTCTAAATGATCCCAGCTGAGGAAGACTGGTCTTATCTAGTGAAACAATCAGGTATTTCCTAAAAAAAATTTCAATTTATATACTTTTTAATCTCAAATGCTCATCTTGTCTAGCTCTGCGTGTTCCGGGTCATTATAGTCAGGGTATGTCGAAAAACTCTTTGATCTTCTTTGCACATTCACTTTGTAAACATTGGGTCAATACTTCTGCAGCGATGTAGGATGATTTTGAAGTTGGAGGAGAAAAGATGGGAGTTTTTTGACCTGTCTTGATCCAGAATACACAGAGTTTACGCAGCGCTAAACAAGACGAGCATTTGAGGTTAAAAAGTATATAAACTAATTTTTTTTTTGAAAATAACTGATTGTTTTGCTAGATTAGACCATTTGAAGCTATATTTAAACTGCATTTAGGAAGTTCAAACTCGCGGCACCATAGAAATCCACTATATGGACAGAAATCCTGAAATGTTTTCCTCAAAAAACATAATTTCATTACGACTGAAGAAAGAAAGACATGAACATCTTGGATGACAAGGGGGTGAGTAAATCTGTACATTTTTGTTCTGAAAGTGAACTCCTTTAACACGAATTATAAATGACCCTTCACTGCAAAACCTGTTTCTTAAAAAGTATGTCTAACTAGTTTTCCATTAAAGATATTTAAAGGTCCATAAAACAAGAAATCGATAATTAGTAAAATAAAATAAGTTATAGAAAATCATGCAAGCATAAAATTAGAAAACCTACAATAAAAACGTCATATACAACTTAAAATGTATGTTTTACACTTAAAATTATGTAACTAACAATGAAAAATACTTTTACAGCATTTATTAATTAAGGTTAATTTTTGTATGTACTTTTTTAACATTTCAGGTTGTATAAATTAACATCTTATACATGAACATGAATTAACATGAATTACAACAACTATTAATAGCATATTTATAAATTATTATATAATATTAACCTACCACTGCCATTCAAAAGTTTGGGATGTGTAAGATTTGTAATGTTTTTTGAAGAATTTCTTGATCAAAAACACAGAAAAAAACAGTAATATTGTGAAATACAGTTTAAAAATAGTGGTTTTCTATTTTAATACATTTTAAAATATAATTTATTCCTTTGATGCAAAGCTGAATTGTCATCAGCCATTACTCCAGTCTTCAGTGTCACATGATCCTTTAAAATCATTCTAATATGCTGATTTATTACTTTTATTATCAATGTTGGGAACAGTTTTGGGGCTTAATGTTTTTTGTTTGGTTTTTTTTGGAACTTGACATTCTTTTTTCAGGATTTTTTGATGAATGAAGTTAAAAATGGAATTATTTTCTAACAGTATAAATATTTGCTATCTGTTTTTATCAATTTAACACATCCTTGATTAATAAAAGTATTAGTTTCTGTAAACAAACAAACAAAAAAAAAGATTTATATTTAATTATTTTTTTTTTTACTTTTATTTATTAAAGAATCTTGAAAAAAGTCTTACAGGTTCCAACAAAATACTAAGCAGCACACATGTTTTCAACAATAATAAATCAACATATCAGAATGATTTCTGAAGGACAATGTGACACTGAAGACTGGAGTAATGGTGCTGAAAATCCAGCTTTGCATCACAGGAATAAATTACATTTTTAAAAACATTCACATAGAAAACTGTTATGTTACATTGAAATAATATTTCACAATATTACAGTTTTTCTGGAGTTTTCATCAAATCAATGCAGCCTTGATGAGCATTAAAAACTTTTTCAAAAAACATTAAAAATCTTACTGATCCCAAATTTTTGAACGGCAGTGTATATTACAAAAATGGACTCTCTGAAAAGTCTTATTATATTACACAATCTTGTTTTATCCATAAATGTATCTTATTGTAAAGACATTTCAATGTTTTTTTTAACTGTGAAACAAAACCAACATACTGATTAAGACAATGCAGTGTGCAAGTGTGAGAAATATTGTTGCTGTTTTCCGAGTGGTGCTAAAAAAGCAATAAACGGAGGCTGTGAAGCTGTTCATACTTTCTGATTTGTTTAGTGCAAATCCTGTTATTTCATGCTCCGTTGCTAACATTAAAGATCTAGTGTAGGCTGGTCCACAATATTCAAATCCATCAAGTAGAGTGGGGATTTAACCACATAGAGTTAGCGCTGGTGTTTTTGCTGTGATCGGTGATGTGAAAGCTGTTATTTATTTGTGATTGAACGCCCGGTTCACATTCAGGTCATCCTTGTAGTTTGAATTCTGCCTTGTAGAGTTTTAGACGAGTGAATCTGTTTGCGATCAGTGTTACGAGAGAAAACAAAAAATTATAGAGGTTTCGGTACGACATGATGTGTGTGTATGAGTATCCTTAATGTTTTCTAACATTAATAAACCTCATTCTTGTCAAACCGTTTGAATATGAGTGATTTTACAATTTAAATAAATACATTGTCATATTTAAAAATTGATCTGTTAAATTCAAGCTTTGTTAGTGTGTGCTGATGGATTGAACACTGAAATCATAACATTTCAAACTTTTATTTTAAAATACACATACATTTATGTATGTATTTTGATGAAACTGCCAACTGCCAATCATAAAAAATGAATAAGAACTGTATCAAAGAAATGTCCATTGTTTTTTTTTTTTGAGGTGAAGTGTGGCCGCCAGCAGGTGGCGCACTCTTCATATCAAGAACACTAATAGAGGTTCAGGCTGCATTTAAGGATCAACCTTTAATTTTTAAATGTACACTTTGTGGAAGTATGAAATAAAGAAAAGCACATACCATTATTATTATTATTATTATTATTTTGTAGTTAAATAGTTTTCCTGAATTACATCCCACAGAATGACTCCCTTCAAATGTATGCATCACTTATTAGACTATAAATTAAATCTACTTATGTCTAAGATTATGATTTTCTCAGTGGTATTCACTAAATGTTAGTCCAGGGGACTTTGTGTACAATTCCTAATAATTTTAGAGTAGCCGAAGCAGTAAAAAATTGATTATGATGGGAAAAAAAAAAAAAAAAAAAAAAAAACACTAGCAGGGTCTCTGATTTATTCCTTTGCGCTCGTTAAGGCGCCAACTGTAAACCTACACATAATTATTTTACAAACTTAATTGCACAAATCAAAAGCTCAAACATTGATTTAACTGCCATACACAGATTATACGAATGAGAGAACCTGTGGATACAGTAACGATTAATGTTTGACTTCCAAACACCTTCAAGAAATGGGTTTCGCCACACAGGAAGTGGAAAAAAAAAAAAAAAAAAAAAAAGTCAATCGCAAAGAAAAACCTTACTAGGTTTTATGATTTATGGATGATTACATATTAAGAAAAAGCACTTTTTCCACTACAGACTGAAATGAATGCTTTTACACAGCAGTACGGCGATGTAAAAGATTCTTGTCAGTAATGGATGAATGTGCATGTGTGAAGGGTCAGTGACATGCTTTTGAATCATGGATATAAAAGGCAAGGTCAATATACAACACAACACTGGCGGATTGACATTTTTACACCCAGGCATAACAGACGGGCGTCAAATAAAGCATTTGATTTATTTTGTATAAAAAAAAGGTACGATTTACAATATTACTTTTATAAAAAGTCTCAGCATACAGCATAACACTTTGCAGATACTGACAGTCCAATTTCTGCAACTATACAAGATAAAACTCTGAGAGAGTTCACAAGGTTTCATCATGTCATTTTCAACGTCCAGTCCTTCATGTGCCAAAAGAATTGACAAAAACAGACTTAAACTTTGTACAGTAACTAACCACGTCTTCTCCTATTCACACGGTCTTCACGAAAAAAAGGTAAGACTTCTTCTCAATGCAGAGAAAAGGTTCCTCGTGAGCATTTACAGGTTTCCCTCCCGTTTTCAGGGAATATAGTGCTTCTTCCTCTTGAAGAAAGGACCAAATAAGTCTTTTTAGAAGATAAATAATCAATGTCCGAACTTATAACACATCACATGGATTGTCCTTTTAGAAGCAAAAAAGTCTCTTGATTCAATTACAGGAAAGAAAACAACCAAAAAAAAAAAAAAAAAAAAAAAAAAGCTCCAGACTGAGAACAGAAATCGGAGGAAAAGCCAGTTCCCAGGTCCTGTGTGTTCTTGTGTCTTAACCAAACACCTGCAAAAGATTGAGAAAGAGGCGCATTTAGAGAATGCAAACAGGGCAGAGATCCGGACAGCCTGGCGCCAGAGAGGAAGCCGCAGTTTGAACATTTAACCAAACACTCAGAGACTGAGCAAAACCCTGGGCTCCAGATGTACACGAGCTCAACTTCTGCCTTGCGTTTGACGCTTATTACACACTTTATACAACTTTATAGACTATGTCACACAATGGTCCTTAACAAATTTGATTAGAAGCTCTCACTATTAAACACTGCTCTGACTGCATCCAATTTTTTTACAGCATATAATACAAGGCTCATAAGAGCATTTACCTGATTAACGGTAAAGTGTCCTGCTGTCCTCTGTGATCAAGTCTGATTGAAACTCGGGTGTCTAAAGGGACAAAAAAAAAACAGTTCTTTATTAAAGCACAGTAAGTCCAGTCAAACTTGCACATTGAAATGCAACAAATCAATACAGCTTCACCATACGCATTAAAAATTCACATGCATATAGATAGTGATAGATAGATAGTGAACACAATGCACACTATTCTTCCTAAAGAGCATTCACCTGTAATGAGAGGATGCTGATGTCTGTGTTGAGTGTTGTCAGGGGTGTTCTGGATGTCCCCTGCCCTGCTCTCGGGTGATGCAGGCTGGTGATTGCCGAATTTGAGTCAAGTGCGATCTGCAGGTCCAGGATGTAGTCGATGACATGTTGGAGGATTTCCATTTTGCTCACGTTTTTGTTCTGCGGGATACTCGGCACCAGTTCCTTCAGTTTGGAGTAGCAGTCGTTCATGTTGTACAGCAGGCTTAGGGGATCGTCCACGGGGGTCTTGCTCCGTGAGATTCCCAGACTGTGCTCCGTCACATTCGCGCTACTTTTCCGGAAAGACCTGACTGGGCTTATTGCCTTCATGTCGACACCTCTGTACGAAACGGTTTCGTTGGACGAATCGCTTTTGTGTTCGAGATTTCCTCTTTGCACTGGGCTGTTGAAGCAAACGCAGTGGATTAGCGAGCTGTCATCGCTGAATATATACCCAGCTGGGTGGGTTGTTCGAGCGCTGGTTTGGAGCGCGCTCATTGGTGGGAACGGAGGCGTCAGTCATCGCCTTCGCGCAACGCGATTGGTCGCCGTGCTGAGCGTTCTGAACCCGCCCATTTCTTCCGCGTTCTTAACCAGTGAAAGCGAGTGTTTAGGGTGGCGCTGACTGCCTTCAGCTTCCACGGATAATTTCTCAAATCAGTGTACCTGTTTCCGATCAAGAGAATTAGTGACTTGCAAGCATAAGGTTGTTTTCACGCATTTTTCGTCTTTGTTTTTAGTGTAACAGTCAGAGTGTATCAAAACAAGCTTGGGCTGATTTATGTTTTGTTGGACGTTGTGAGTTAGGCTTAACTGTACAATACATCATAAGTGTTTAATAGTTAACAGATTTTATTATCTCTCTCTCTTTCAAATATGAAACTTACAACACTGTGCTTTTAACTCTTAAAATGGCATGAACTGAGACTATCTCCAACAATCAATGCGTTGGTATTTTCCAACACATTTGATGTTTTTTTTTCAAACTATTATTTTCTTTTTTTCCTGTGTAAACACTGTAAAACATATGAGCGTCTACCTCGAGGTCAGTGGCATTATCGTGGCAAGCTGCCATCGTTTTAGATAAATATGGCAAGTTGATGCCAGCTTTTTTTTTTTTTTTTTTTCAAGTCACTTGACCTTTTAGATTTTTTTTTTTTTTCTCAGAAGTTTTGCCCACTGTCCTTCCTTCAGGACACGTACAATATTTTTAAAACCCATTGAAGTTAAAAACCAAAGTTCTTTATAGTGTTTGCTTGTGGACGTAGGCTAGCAGCAATTTTAAGTTTTTACTTTCTGCAGCTGGTGCTGTGCCCTTAATGTTTATGTTTGTTTATACACATCATGGCTGTGGGGGATTATAGGAGCAGTCTTTAGGCCTGTGATGAGGGTCGTTTAAGATGTAATAGTGATGACAGAAGATGCTCCCGCTCTCTAGTGCAGGAATGCGCGCAGCATTTTGATAGTCAGACATGCAGGAATCACTGCCTGGGAAATTGCACTGTTGCAACAAAAGTGAAAATGCATTCTTTCGGGAGAATATTTTTATCCTGACGCGGATTATATTTCCATTTTTTAGAAACCCTTTTGGCAGTCTAGAGCGAGAGTGGTGGCAAAAATAGAAGAAAGCTCTTTGTTTACACATGCTAAGTAACAATGGAGACAGAGATTTCCTGGTTGCTTGTGCATATCCGACTAAACAGATGTTTGCGGAGATGCGTCGGAACGCAATCGTGTTGATGTGTCGGAATGCAGCTCATACATTCTCATTATCACTCCTAAGAAAAACGAAGCGCTTGTAAGATTCCTCCAGGCCGATGCATTTTTGGACATTTTTAAATAGCTCTTTCAAGGAAATGGTTGCAACAAGAACTGCATTCCAGACTTACAAACATGACACACAAGAGCATTGTGGGCTCCGTCCGCATCTGCCGCAACTGGCTCTTTCCATTTTCTCCCTCGTCCTTTTTGTTCTCACAGCTGTGTACATTTCGCATGACACCCTGACTGATCCCTGACAGGTGATGAATTGGCACCAAGCAAAGCAGCACTACAGAGCAGCGCCGCGAGCTCACGCTCTCGCAGACTCTCTGGCGCCAGCCCCGTGACGTCACCCATTCACAGCGGCCCTCCAGCCAGTCCTCACGGCGCCGTCCAGGCGGCTGCTATGGAGACGGGGGCAGTTAGTTAGCGCCGGTTCTCAGCTGATCAATGGGGCCCGGGCGCTGAGAGATCGGAGTTCAGTTCGTCACCTCAGGTCTCCTGCGCTCCGAGGCCCGCACACCTGCATCGATTTGCATTTCTTTGCTTACGTTTAACTTGGAGGACTCCTCGCCTTTTTCAAACAAGCTAGACTTTGAAACGAACGCGATGTAGAAAGAGTAACCCGAAGTTACCTCAACTTTATCTCAGTGCGCCCGAGGTAGAACGCGTATTTTCGGTTAGTCATGCATTGTTACGCGTAAAAAAGCAGAAGCGGGTCAGTCATTGGAAGCTCAAGCGAAACGATAAAATTGCGAATCATGGTGTGGTTTTAAAAGAAAAAAGTGAAGTATGAATGTTACAAACACACAAGCATAAACAATAGTCGCTCCAATACGTTCCGTATCAAACTGACGAGGCTATCACAAACATCTTCCGAAAGTTCTAAAAGTTGAATGTTGGCGCTACAAAGTAGCCTAATTTGGAATCCGCGAAACGAACCGACCGAACGCGTCCTGAAAGTGGCGGGCAGACATTTATTTACACATTAAAGTTAGATTAATAACGACTAATGACTAAACTACTGAACTAAATACAGACTACTCACTACAGAAGAGCATTACTACACCCCAAAATGCAGCATTTTTGAGTCACGTTTACGTTTCTGTCTCCCGTCGGAAAGCTAACAATGATAATGGCAAGAAAACAATCTAAAGTTGGCAGAAAGTTGACGAGTTCTCCACGGGATGGAGTCAGGATGTCTGTCCCGCCTCCTCTGCTGTTCCAGCTCACTGCAGCTGCACAATTCCTCCCGTCTCCAGCTCATCAAACACCATCAGATCCCAAAGAGTCACATCTTACCCACATATTTACCGTCGTCTACGATCTTTGATGACAACGCTGAACCATAACATACATTGACCTTTAGGCTAATACTATCTACTGTTGAAAAGATTAAGTTATCCTGAAGATTTTCGAAGTGACGCGCATTCGATGCGAAGCACTTTAAAATTCTAAACAGCGCAACAGTACGCGATGCTTTCATTAAATCCTTTTAAAAACGCGAGATTACGTCAAACTTCCTGATAACCTGTGGGATAAAATATACTTTAACAAAGTATTCCTGTCCCAAAAACCCGTTTCACCTCGAGTCATCGCATTATACTTAACGACGGCAAATGTAAACCGCTTTTGGATATCCGAACGCATCTAATCGTTTCGTCTTTCTCTCAGCGGAGGTTTCGGCTCTCGGTAGTGGCTTTGAGGCTCCCACGCGCCTGTCGCGTGCAGCAGTACACGCGTGAAAGTGTGGCTAGCGACTCTTGTAGCAACATCGACCCCATGGGCGTGGCGTTGATGTTTGGCTTAAGCTATTGTTCGCCTCCCAGAGAGGGTCCTGAGAAATTTAGCAATACAGAACTGGTGTGTTTTTCTCTTGGTTGCGCAATGTGGTGCTGCTGCTTGTATTCTTACAACAGACCGTTGAAACGCTCTGTCTTTAGCTGTCAAAGCATCGCTATTCTTTCAGATAATACAAACAATGGAGACCGGGGCTAGTTGTCACATGGGTTATATTTCAGTAACTTAGACGTTTTTGAGGGAAATCATCTCTAAAAGCTGTATCAATCTACTTGTTTTCTCTCGCAGTGGTTTTGTAGGTTTCAAAAACTGTCCTTCAAAGTAAAAATTCTGGTATCATCACATTATTATAGCTGTTATAAACAAGTAAATACAATAAAACCAAACATCCAGACTGCTTATGAAGGTTGTGTTTGTGCTCATCAAGGCTGCTTTTATAAACATACAGCAAAACAGTAGTATTTTGAAATATTATTACATGTTAAACAAACTGTTTACACTAAAAATGTTGGGTTAATGCTGGCACTAAGTGAAATATGGACAAACCCAGCGACTTGTTTTATTTAAATCAACTGTTGCTTAAAAATTTCTATAATTCCTGCTTAAAAATGAACCCAAAATTGGTTGGAAATATGTATTAATATGTTCAATTGATGAAATAAATAATTAAATAATAACATTTTTTTATTTGCTTATTAATAAATGTTCGCCTTTTGATTATTGCTGATGCTTCTAGTAATTATGTGTCTGATTTTTAATTTACAATCTATTTTAAGTTCATTTTAGGCCAGTCATATAGTAATTTTTAAACAATAGATGAGTTAAATAACTCATTTAACATTTTACCCAACTGCTGGGTTAAAAACAGTGTATTGTAGGTATATCATATATTATTTATGTAATGGCAAAGCTAAATTTTCAGCGGTGATTACTCCAGTGTTCAGTGTCACATGATCCATCAGAAATCATTCTAATATGCTGATTTGTTGCACAATTTTTATTGATACTCAGTAATTGTTACTGTTATTGCTGGGAACCGTGAGACTTTTTTTCATGATTCTTTGATGAATAGAAAACGTAAAAGAATAGCATTTATTTAAAGTATTTTTTTTTGTGACATTATACATGTGTTTACAGTCACTTATGATCAATTTAATGTGCCTTTACTAAATAAAAGTTTCCTAAAAAAAACAAACTTGCATATCCCACATTTTTATATATAAAGTGCTCTGTTTCTTTTCAAAATTCTTGATATTTATCAGTAAAAATGGAGACAACTTTGCAAGATATCCTCTTGTTAAAGTGATTTAAATTCAAATTTTTCAGATGTTTTCAACTTTCTTTTTTGCTGGGTAGATATCATATTCATACATGCAAATGGAAAAAATGTAAGCCCTCCTTTAAAATATTTCTTTGTAAATTTGTGAAACTGTTTCAGAGCTTCAGGTACTTTCAAAAAGTCAAAATATTTATTATTTGAATTGTATTTGAATTGTATTTATGTTGATTATTCGTATTGTTTATGGTGATTTATGTTGTTGGATGTTCCGTCTTGTGTACAATTTGCAATAAGAAGTGCTTTGTACTTAACGGTTCAGCACACCTTACAGAAATGTAACTGTGCCTTGAGTTTATGATGGAAATTCAGAGCAGTCATGTGTAAATTTCAAGTAAGTCTCCAGGCAGAAACAAAAATGCAAAATCGAATCTAGAATTGAAAGAACATAGATGTCCAGTGATTTAGTGCTGATTTGTTCAGTGTGACTTACAGAAGTAAATATACAGACTATAGCAATAGATTAATAAAAACAGAATAGAACAGAGCTTTATCAGTCCTCATATACAGTAGAAATGTGAGAGAAACCAGTAGTGTGCATTATTGAGGAAGGGAAATCCTGAAAGGCTCCTTTCTCAGTCCAAACACCTTAGTCTTGAGTGTCACAAGGGAATTGAGAGTATTTGGGAGATCTGAAACTGCCTGAGACTATCTGATACTGTATGGACATGCAACTTTTTGGTTTTTGTGGTAGCTTGTGCCACTCAGACTGCTTTGGTTTGATTCTTTTTCTCCGCTAGAGCCTCTGCACTGGATTGCGAAGACTGTAGTTTTTCTTGTGAGCCACTTCCCTACTGGCTTCTGCTCTCAGTCGCTGGACTCTTACTCAATCTCATCTCTTTATATAGCTCACAAGGAAGAGAGAGTCTATGGGGAATTAGTTTCTCTCACTATTATTAAATAGTTGGAGAGCATGTTAGACAAGCGAGGAGTCTGGGGTTTTGTGTAAAGTTTTGCTCTCACGCTCATCCATCAGAATGTTATTTCTGGACTTTTTATGACAAAATCATGTTTATGTGAGAGTTTAGGGATTATTTGGAGCTTTAACTTTGCGTTGAACCTAGAACATTCCCTTGATGTTTTACACCAAGAAGTAGAGACACGTTTCTGCAGGCTTTCTAAATCCAAGCCATTTATCTGTACTAAATATTTAATAATATGTCACTTACTCCTTGAAACTGATGATTAAGATGAAGAATTAACACCCTAATGTTGTTTAGGCAACAAGAACCCATCGTTTAGTTCAATTGTAGATTATTGTGACTGATTGGAGTAATAAGATAATGGAAATAAAGTACAGGGTTTCAAACAGAAATGTCAGGACCATTAAAGCACCGTGCTTTGTGGGGAGAACAAACAGAGCATTAATCAATGAGCTTTGACAATCATTGGGCTTTTAGTGATCCACTATAATGTTATAGCACTGTTATGTTTTTCAAAAGAGGTTTCGAGTGTTCCAGGCTTATAAAAACACTTGAGGAACACAGGAAGTACTTCAGATGCTTTACGGTTATCTTGACGTACAGTATGTGCAGTGCTATGAACTCTAAGACGTCAGATCTTTTCTGAACGCCACACGTTTGGTTGTAAGAATATTATTCTGTGAATATGAGATGTGTTCTCATTGGCTGTTGAGGGTTTTTACAGAGAGGGCTCACGCAGTTCGGTTCTCCCTGCAGTGTTGTGGTAGCAGCACGGCTCTGCATGCACCAGTGCTGAAGAAAGATATCATGGCTGTGTGCCAATATTTCATGTGGGTCGGGGATTACATTCAACAGGTATTGCTGCTGCTTTAAGCGCTCCAGCAAAACAAACACTTTTGATTTCTCTCACTTTCTCTGAAGTGGATATTGTTTGTGCTTCATATTCAAATGGCCCTCATGCACAGTAGTAAAAAAACTAGTTATACATTATTTTTAATAACAACTGTAAACATGTTACATTGAAAGTTATCCTACAGTGAAAACTGTTAATGGTTTAACATTGTGTTATTTATAATTAAAAAAGTAAAATCTTTTCTTTAAAAAAATGCAGTATAACTTATGCTGAAAAACGTTAAAAAAAAACATTCCCAAAAGTGTGACACATCACAATAAATTTGAAAACGCCTATGAAAACGATGACGCATGTTTAGTCATGTGCTGCATATTTTACCAATAGATATGTTTATACTGGTATTGTGCCTGTTATGTGCTACCTTCACACTGTTGCTAAAGATATGTTACTTTGTAACTATTCATATTTCCTACAAAGATGACAGGAAATTTACTCACAATTGCTGTCCTGCTGCAAAACTTGAGGGCAGTTTCATTTTAAAACAAACATATAATGGTGAGTGAGTGTGACCTGGATGCATGTGAATGTTGGGAATTTTTCGTAAAATAAAATGATCCTGCCAGAAAAACTGCATGCAAACTTGTCTGTTTTATCATCTAAGTGAGCTTTTTATGAGGTTTTACACGTGCAGTAAGGCGATTTTAACGTTTTTTGACGTTGCAGTGTGGATGAGCAATTTCTGGAAAATGTTTGAAATGCTAGTGTGAACAGAGAGTGTTTTAAAATTAAAATGCCCCTTTCAAATGTATCTGGATTGATGTACACATAGTGTGTCTTTATAATGAATCGACTAATCCAGTTCACAAAACCGGTCTAAATTTGTTCAGAGTAATCCAGTCCAAAAAAAGTTCTGAATTCCTTCAGACTGGTGCAGTTCACAAAACTGTTCTGAGTTTCAGTTCTCAAGTTTAGCTGCAGCAGTTTACAGCTAAATTCCACCAAAGCATTTTTTTGTATTTATTCAATTGTTTTCAATGGGAGCGTCGCGTTTTTTTAAAAAGTCCATTTCTCAGCACTTCGTCTGAGTTGAAGGCTACGTTCACACTGTCAGTTTTTGGGTCTGACAACTGCATTTACTTAAAAGTGTGAGTCTCGAAATGTCCCGTTCACACAGCAGCTTACAGATGTGCCTCGAATACTGTCTGTATGAGCGTGCAACAGGAGTCAAGCCTGTATTCCTTACCAGTAACCATAGCAACAGTGACCAAAGTAATATCAAAGATGGCGACATCCATAAAACAGAAAGTCTTATCACTTTCTGACACAACAAGAGTCCAATCCAGCCGCGAGTTCATCCAACAAACCTTCATTAACCGACAGCAGCTTTTATATTTGGATGGAGAGTGGAGCATTTGAGTCGCAGCCAGAATACAAAACTGACGGGAACGGTTCCGGTGGAGACTGGATATAAAACTTTCAGATGACACACAGCTCATTTCTCCATTACTGTAAGTTACCGAAACCACACATTAAAGCACTCATCTTACGTTAGAGGCACGTTTGTGCGGCACAGCGGCTCTTTCTCACTGAATGACGTGACAGACAGCTAGTTGTCCAGTCCTGTTCCGTTCACACAGCGCCACTTTTCTGAGAATGCGGTTGTGAGTCCTGAAAATTTACGGGTGTGAGTTCCATTATAGAATGCGGCTGTCACCCGTAAATAACCGTATTAAGGACGAGATACAGGACTGACAACCGGATTGAACGTGGCCGAAAGAATGTTTGGGTAAAACCATAGACTGTAAAAAATATGGACGTAGTGTCCGTGACGTCACCCGGAGGTTTCTGAAGAGCATTTTTGAAGCTCTTAGTAGGTGGGAGTTGGCCGTCGCCATCTTGGAATCGCGTCACTGCACGTCACTCCCGGATAATCGAAAACGGGCAAAGAGGCGGGGCGTGGGTGGGGCTGGTTGTTGAAACAACGCCCACCTAGCGTGCCAGTGGTGACAGCAGCGGCAATCCACCTGTCACTCAAGTGACCACGCCCTAAATTTTAAGCCTTAATATAATTTAAACCGATGAGTTATAAAAAAATTCACCCCCCTCACAGTTGTCATGAAGGGCAAAATTAGCTATATAGACCAAAACCACTTTTTGTACCAGGCTGTAAACATATGTTTTTCCGCTGTGAAGTTGGGCATTTTAACATGGGAAGTCTGGGATTGACTCCCTTTTGCAGCCAGTTTCTAGCGGCCAGTTGATGAATTGCAGTTTTAGTCACTTCCGTGTTGGCTTCAAGAGGGAGGCCGGGAGGTTGCCGCTTGGGTAAAACGCAGAGCTCATCACTGTCACTTTTTAGTCAGCCGTCCAATCACAGTGGAGGAGCGGCGGGAACAATACTACACCGACCAACCGCCACATCTTGCATGTACAAACGACAACAAGAAGGGCAACAACGGAACAAAATCATTTAAAACAATGGCCAGAGCAAGTACTTTATTTTGTGTCAACATTTTTATAGTTATAAATAAGCTTTCTGCGAAATCAGATACTATCACTTCCGCGGATATTCCTTGTCATAACAGCCAAAGCGTCTCAGTTGAGAAAAAGCCAAAGCATTCTCAGCTGTTTTCGTCTGCCTATTTGGTAGACACAACACATCTTTTAAAATTTGAACAGATTTTAAAACACTAGGCATCATAAACCTGCTGACTGTGCATAAATGGAAAAATGGGCATCGTGCAATCAAATCTACAGACTGGCTTTGACTTTGGGCAACTAGCATCAACATGTTGGGTAAATCAGGGCAATAATCTGGGGAAGTGTAGTGTAGTGTATTATAAATAGTGCGCATAGTATAGTCATATAAACCACTTTATTGCTATTTTAATGTGTTCAGATCACTTCATTATTTTACATTTATTTAGTTTTGTATGTATGTGTGTGTGTTCCAGAGAAGAAAGAAAGACCTACAGGTTTGCAATGGCATGATGGTAAGTAAATACGTAATTTTAATTCAATTACTGCAATTGTGTCACTAAACAAGATGGCAATAACATCTTTCTTGCAATCCTACAACAAAGTAGCAAGGACAGCTCAGTTAGTACCTGATTAAATCTAGACTTTAATTCATATCGATGTGCTAGACGCATAATTTTCAACCCACCCTTGCAGTATTTGCAGCAAATAACATATGGGGTCAGGAGCGCATCAGTGCAGGCTAATGTCATGCTGTATTGATTCCTCCGCAGTGTGCTTTATCGAGAGGCCGACTCTCGGGAATAGGCTGGGCTGTGCGCGCGCTGATAGAGGTGCTGTTCTTCATCATTGGTTCTACACCTTCCCCACCCCCACGTCCCTATGAATTATTCATGATATGCTAATGAGCCTCTGAAGAATTTCAAGGGCCTCTTTAATAGCTGTTCAATGTCCAGTGGTAGCAGTGGGGCCAGATCAGGCGACAAAGACAAGCTGACAGTGATGGTCTTGGCAGAATCTGTGCCCTGCACGGGGCCCCTAATACAGCGGCTGTCCTGAGGGCCCCGTGTCTGATGAGCTGATCCATGCTGCTCTGCCACGCTGACCTGTGAGTGTGTGAAAGGGGATCTGAGAAAGGGAAGGGGATGTAAGCTGTGACACATGTGCTGTTCCCTGCCACTCCATGTCAGTAATACTCTCAGATCCCTGTGCAGTTTCACCAGAGAGTCTGTTCAGGAACTCTGGAGTTTCACTTTGAATGACCGCTTTATGCCTTTGTATTATACAAGAAAATATAAGGCCAAGTGGCTTTATTTAAAGGGATATTTTATGAAATCCGAGAGCTTTCTGACCCTGCATAGACAGCAATGCAACTGACACATTCATGGCCCAAAGAGGTAGTAAGGACATTGTTAAAATTGTCCATGTGACTTCAACCGTAATTTTATGAAGCTATGAGAGATGCGCAAAGAAAACAAAAATTTCTTCTCTTTTGTGCCAGTCTTCGACATGCGTTCATGATAGTACAATGACACATGCGTAATTAATGAGAGAATTTTCATTTTTGGGTGAACTATCCGTTTAGTGTATATCTCTGGATATCTACCTTGTTCAGATCTCATATCAGACAGAATAATTGAGCATCTTTCTATATGGCGCGTAATAGATTCAGCGGGCATGTGAGATCATTTTTTTTAGGGATGCTCCAGACGCCCGGCTGCACTGTGCAGCATACAGCTTGGATGGACAGACACGGTTAGTGGGGCTATAATAAAGCAGGCCAAACATAAAAGCCTGTCATTAGCCTTTCACAGATGCCCATAGTGCTCCCAGATCGGCTGGGTGGCCGGAAGGGGTGAAAGGCCTGACCTGGGAGCTGTGGAGGAAGGAGCTGGACGTAGGGGGCCGGTGCTCTCCTCTGATCTGAGAACAGCTCCTTCCTCCGCAGCTCCATTACCATGTCAATCCGAGGGAAAAAACAGAGCCTGCCTGGGCCCAGCAGTGGGCCGGATCCATATGGAGCTGCCGGGTCCTGGAATGAATAGTGAATGGAGCGGCTGCTGCTGGAATCTGCCTCCCAGCCTTTGTGAACAGGATGACCAAAGACAAGAGGGAGCTTTTGCAGATGGCCGGGGCTATAAATAGGTAGCTAGTCTATCTCCTCGCTGTCAGTCTGTCTATCTGTCTCTCTCTCTCTCTCGGGCCGGGCTGCGGCAGGCTCGATAAATAAACGCTTCTTGGTGACATATCACATGTTAGGACGTGGCTGTGGGGCTAAAGGCATGACACATCTTCTCGTTTGAACGTTCATTACTTAAAACGCACGTGCGTAGCCACAGATAAACAAGTCTGTGCTCTGTTTTATGTTTGAACAAGGGAGCATTGTGATCGGAAGTCAAACGTCTCGCAGATGGACTTTAAAATGATAGCTAAATCCACCCATGTTGTCCAGATTGAGGGTTCTTTGTCATTAAACTAAGCCTTAGTATTGAAGCCCATCTGCCCATGCGTATGTGCGTGTGTTTGTGTGTACGCGCATATGCAAGCATGTGTCTTTAGCTCTGTGTGTTTGCGTGTTGGGGTTGTATGTATTGTAGACAAGACACACTCTTTGGAATAGCATGCTAAAATACTACTTTCTGTGTGTTTACAGTATATAGTGTGTACATTACATATGCCAAAATGTGCAGAATATAGCATAGCACAATGAAAAGAATATTGTATGCCATGTTGCAACATAACTCAGCTTGACCTTTCATTTCCATTGTGGCAAATGAACATGAGTTGTAAATTTTGAAATATTAGTTATTTTTATTTGGACTCATTTGAATAATTAACTCATTATTGGATCAGACTGTCAAAAGTTAAGACATTTTTACAAAAAATGTAATTAAAAAAATGCAAATTAGAGCTGTAAATTCTGACTTGATGTTATTTTTGACTAATTATTGGATTGGAATGTCAACAGTAAAAAAAAAATTACAGAAATTTTGAGTAAAAATGCAAATTAGAGTTGTATATTTTGACTGATTTCTGTTACTTTTGACTAATTATTGGATCAGTCTGAAAAGTTAAGACATTTGTACAGGAAGTTTGATTAAAAAATGCAAATTAGAGCTGTAAATTTTTGACATATTATTTTTGACTAATTACTGGATCAAACTATCATGTTACGTTTTTTTTTTAACTGAAATTTAGATTAAAAGTGCAAATTAGTTGAAAATATTTGACAGATTTCTATTATTTTTGACTACTTATTGGATCAGACTGTCAAAAGTTGACATTTCTACAGAAAATTTGATTAACAATGCAAATTTGAGCTGTAAATTTCGACTTATATAAATTTTGACTAATTATTGGATCAGACTGTTGAAAGTTAAGACATTTTTACAGAATTTTTGATTAAAAAGGCAAATTAGAGCGGTACATTTTTGACTTATTTATATTATTTTTGACTACTTATTGGATCAGACTGTGAAAGTTAACATTTCTACAGAACATTTGATTTAAAATGCAAATTACAGCTGTCAATTTGGACATATTTTGACTAATTATTGGATCAGACTTATAAAAGTTAAGACATTTTTGCAGAAATTTTGATTTAAAATGCGCTGTGCATTTTTAAGTATATTATTTTGACTAATTATTGAATTAGAAATTAAGACATTTTCTTTTAATTTATTTTAATTAAAAATGTAAATTAGAGCTGTGAATTTTGACATGTTTGTATTGTTTTCCACAAATTTTTGGATCAGACTGTCAAAGGGTAAGACATTTTTACATATATTTTAATTACAAATGCAAATTAGAGCTGTAAATTTAGACTATTATTTAAATTATTTTTGTCTAATTATTGTATCAGACTGTCAAAATTTAAGAGAGAAATTAATACAGAAATTTTGACTAAAAATGCAAATTAGAACTGTAAATTTTGACATTATTTTTCACTAGTTATTGAATCAGACTGTCGAAACTTAAGACATTTTTACAGAAATTTTCATAAAAAAAATGGTATGTGCATGTGTTTATATGTTAATCATGTGAATTACTTGTAGGTTAATCATTTTGCCAAAAATGTGTAAATAAGTATGTAAATACATAACTATGATTCTTAGTTCTTAGAGAAAAAGATTAACCAGATTTTTATATTTTTAAAATTATTTTTATATTACAAATAACCTTTAGGTGTAACAAAACCAAACAAAACAAATGTTGATATTGATGTTCTTGTTAAAAATACTTTTCATCTACAAAAAATATTACAAATACATTTAAAATATTTGAAAATAATTTTTAGGCTGTTTACACAGGTCTTTAGTGTAAGTGTAAGGAAAATATGTTTGTGCTTTTTACTTGATGGTTACACTACATGACATTTTTTTAAGTGCATATTATGCTGTATTTGTTAAGTAGTAAGTACTATCACATTCATAGTCTCTCAGGTAAGTTGTGGAGTCTACAGGTGCTGGGAACCGCTTATCTGGTTCGAGCTGAGATCCCACTGATTGTAATTTTTCTAAACATAGATAAAACATCTCACACATCTAATGTGTTCTAGCTCTAGTATCTGAGATAATTATTAAAAATGATGTTGTCCTCTCAAGCTCAGCTGTAAACACTATACCACAGGAGATCTGGATGGTTTGCGTCTGGACCACACAGGGGAATATAATTACAATGCCGCACCACGGTTAGATAAGATGGCACCTGGCCTGGCATGGACAGGTCACATGTTTCTTCTTAGAATCGCTAGAGATGAAAAATGCAAGTGAGCGAGAGAGTGAGTTCATTGTCCAAAAAAGAGAGCATGAATTGTACACCCACAGCCCACAACAATGAAATCCCTAAACAAAGCAGCCAGGTGGTCAGTGCAGGTGGCCCAAACCTATAACTCAATAGGCTCAGTTTGATTACATCACATTGTAAAACTTGTTTGGTAAAGCCATGAAACATGATAATTCAGTGAGAGAAATTCACTTTCATGTTTCATAATCACCTCATTCTCGAGTTATTTCAACATTTAGTTACACAGACATACTGAAGCCATTTGTGAGCTTCACAAAATCTGTTTTGAACTACAAGCTTGTGGCCAACTGGATGCATTTAAATTAAAGACAGTGCAGAAGCACACAATAGAAAACACTCCAGGCTTTTGAGCCATGGCCTATTCAGTGAATACTAATAGGAAAGTCTCTGATCTTACCTTTTGTTAGATCTCATTTTTAATAATGGGTGTTACTGGGGTACTATTTCCAGTAACACTTAGTAACACCAAGTTAATTGTACTTAACTGTAGTAATAAGTCTGACAGATTCCTATAGGGAAAGTGTACGTACACCAGTCAAAAGGTTTTGAACAGTAAGATTGTTAATTATTTTTCTGCTCACAAAGCCTACATTTATTCGATTCAAAGTACAGCAAAAACAATAATACTTTTTTCTATTTAAAATAAATGTTTTCTACTTGAATATATTTTAAAATGTAATTTATTCCTGTGATTTCAAAGCTGAATTTTTAGCACCGTTACTCCAATCACATGATCCTTCAGAAATTTTTAAAATTATTATTATTATGTTAAAAACATCTGAGTAGAATTTTTCCTGTATTCTTTGATGAATAGAAAGTTCAGAAGAACTGTACTCAACTGTTTTAAATATTGATAATAATAAAAATGTTTCTTTAACAGCAAATCAGCATATTAGAATGGTATCTGAAGGATCATGTGACACTAAAGACTGAAGTAATGATGCTGAAAATTTAGTTTGGGTCACAGGAATAAATTACTTTTTAAAATAAATTAAAATAGAAATCAGTTCTTTTAAATAGTAAAAATATTTCATAATATTACTGCTTTTGCTGTATTTTGGATCAAATAAATGCAGGCTTGGTGAGCATAAGAGAATTCTTTAAAAAACATAAAGATCTTACTGTTCAAAAACTTTTGACTGGTAGTGTATATCCTTAAAGGGATAGTTAAAATTACACTATAATTTACTCACCCTCAAGCCATCCTAGGTGTATATGACTTTGTTCTTTCAGACGAATACAGTCGGAGGTATATTAAATGATGTCTTGGCTCTTCCAAGCTTTGTGAGTGAATGGCTGTTGAGATTTTGATGTCCAGTAAAGTGCATCCATCTATCATAAAAGTACTCCACACAGCTCTGTGGGGTTAATAAAGGCCTTCTGAAGCGAACTGATGCATTTGTGTAAGAAAAATATCCATATATTTACACGTTCATTAATATATATTTATACTGAAATCCTCAGGCATTTTTCTTTACAAATCCTCGTTTTGTACTTCTAATTCGTGACCGGTGATTTGTTTTGATCTTTCCTCTACTCTTCCGCATTCGTCATTTCTCATCAGAGTTTATGCTACGCCAACGTCCTACGTCAATGCACGTACGACAGTTACGGTTTATAAAGTTTTAAATATTGATATATGGATACACAAATGCATCAGTTCACTTCAGAAGGCCTTTGTAAATCCCCAGAGCCATGTGGAGCACTTTTTATGATGGATGGATGCACTTTATTGGACTTCAAAATCTCAACAGCCATTCACTGCCATAATAAAGCTTGGAAGAGCCAGGACATTTTTTAATATAACTCTTATTGTATTTGTCTGAAAGAAGAAAGTCATGTACACCTAGGATAGCTTTAGGGTGAGTAAATCATGGTGCAATTTTAATTTTTGGGTGAACTATCCCCTCAATATAAAGCCCTGAACACTACAATTACATTAACAAATTGAAAAATGTTGTTTCAAATGGAATTAAAGTTTAACTTTTCACACTGTAGGACCCTGCTTATCTCATAGAATATAGTCACCTGTTAGTCCAGTCTAGAGCTGGGTCAGTGTCACGTGGAGCTGGGAGTTTTGACAGTGGGCCGCTCCTCAGACTGTGTGTAATAGTTGAGCTCCTGAGATTCTCGCAGCGTCTGTGAGGGTAGCGGACCTCCTGCCATCCAGTTCAGTCCAGCCTGAGCGGCAGACTGCAAGGAGAGGGCAGATGGGCCGAGGATCAAGCCCTACCCTCTTGTCAACTGTCTCTCTCTCCTTTCATATATCTATTTGTCCTGTTCTTATATCAAACCTGTCCAAACATATACAGGGTTCTAAATGAAAAGAGTTTTATTTCTTTAAAAATACACTGAATTTTACATCGAATATGTGCTTGAGTTGGTGGGAAACACACTTCTCGTGCTTTCCTGAGAGAATTGAATGTTGTCCCGTTACAGATAGCACAAAATTGTTTTTGTCTTTTATTTCATTGCCCCCCTCCCTCCTCTTAGCAAAAACTTGGTCAGTGGTGTCATTACTGTAAATCAAAAGCCTCTTTGGCATTATCTAGTTCCCCTTCTGGCTCTGTAGGTTAGAACAGATGTTGGAAAAGAGGACAAAATGGATCTCCCCCCACAGAGAGAAGCTTTTCTTGCCATCGCTAATAGAGACTCCTTGAAATGCTAATGTCTGCAGTGAATGTGGCCTGGGCTTGCATAGAGACGGTGGGAATACACTCTGATCCTCGCAAACCCCCTTTTGTCATAAGACTACTGAAATATGCTCTGTAAAGAACATCTGAGACCCCGGTGAGAGGAGAACATTTGAGCAAAGAATCACAAAAGAGCAAGGAAACATTACCTCAAATCTGCCCCACACATGGAGTACGGCTGTGTGCAGGAATCCCATCCACTCGAGCCTGAGATAGTACACCACAAAACAATAATACAATAGACACGTTACTCTGTAATATTGCAGTGAAATTAGCTAGAACAATAATAATAGTGCATAACTTTATTTTTGTTTTCTTAAAGGGATAGTGCACCAAATAATAATTTAATTAAAATGTCAGTGGACTTCAGCTGTGGTTATTAGAACCCATTGTTCTTCAGAATGTTGTTCTGCAAAAGAAGGAAAGCTTTAGTCCCTTTCAAGGAAAGTCTGTTCACTCGGCGGCCATATTTACAACCTTCCGGGCAGCTCCAGACCTTTATAAATGAATGGGGGATTCTTGAAATTTCAGTAATGAAGTTCAATAACTTGCAATTAAATTACATATTTGCAATCAGCCGCAAAATCTGAAATGAACTCTCCCATGAATGTTGTGTCTTATGCTCAAATAGCGTTTAAACAGCTTATTATTCAGGCTAGACCAGCCAATATGCATGCAGAGTTAAAATGTGCTTATGACTGCGCATGCGCATTGGCTGGTCTGGCCTCAGGTTTCTATGGGAACCAGAGCTTCTAACAGCCACTGCAGTGACACAATGATTTTTACCAATCAGTGACTGGCTCTTTCATTTAGAAGGTGGGACTATTCCACCATATTGCGCATTGCAGTTTCTCGCATTCATAAGTATAGGAATCAAACGTCTTTGTATTTCTATGTGCTAACATCCACCGTAAACACTCTAGCTACAGCAGGGGTGCCCAAACTTGGTCCTGGAGGCCCGGTGTCCTGCAGAGTTTTGCTCCAACTTGCCTCAACACACCTGCCTAGAAGTTTTTAATATGCCTAGTAAGAGCTTCATTAGCTGGTTCAGGTGTGTCTAATTGGGGTTGGAGCTAAAACTCTGCAGGACACCGGCCCTGAGTTTGGCACCCCTGAGCTACAGCTGGCAGTGCCCTAGCAACCTTCCTGAACTCCCTAACAAGCATCTAGGAATGCCTCAGAAACCACAACCAAAACACCCTAGCAACCTCCTAGACCTCACTAGCAACCACCCAGAATACCTTATCAACCTTAGCTAGGGCAATGCCCAAGCAACCTTCTAGAACTCTCTAAGTAAGCTAATAATGCCCTAGCAACTACCCAGTAATGTTGTAATTAGAGAACAACCTAACAATGCATCTAGCAAAGCCCTAGTTACATTCTAAATCTCCATAGCAACCACCCAGAACATCCTAGCTGCAAGTTAGCAATGCTACCACTCTAACGCATAGATATATATAGATGCCTCATTCGTCTGCTTCAAGCACGTAGATGTGACCACCATCTTGCAACGGTCAACTTGACATCATTCATCATAGTATAAGTTCTCAGACCAACAGCTGTGCAGGATTGTGAATGAATATGGTGAATGACGTCAAGTTGATCATTACAATATGGTGGACAGCCTACATATAGCGGCACATAGAAACAGTTGCTAATGAGACATCTACATATATAACGCCTCTAATAACTAGCAAGAACCTTCCTGAACAAGCATCTAGCAATGCCTCAAAAACCACAACCAAAACACTCTAGCAACCACCTAGACCTCCATAGCAGCCACCCAGAACACCTTAGCACCTTAACACCTTACCACCTAGCAATGCCCTAGCAACCTTCTAGAACTCTCAAGGCAAGCTAATAATATCCCAATGCCTCTAGCATTTAGCAAAGTCTTAGTGACTTTCTAAATCTCCCAAGCAACCACATAGTAATATCCTAACAGCTGCCTAGACACCCTCATGCCTCAAATAACTAGCAGAGCACTAGTAACATTATGAATCTCCCTAGCAACCACCCAGAACATCCTAGCAACAACCTAGAACACCTTAACAATACAGTAAAGCCCTAGTAACATTCTAAATCTCCCTAGCAACTGTCCGGAACATCCTAGCAACAACCTAGAGCACCCTAACAACGCCTTTAGTAGCTAGCAAAGCCCTAGCAATGTTCTAAATCTCCATAGCAACCACCCAGAACACCCAAACAACCTTTTAGAACTCCCTAGCAAACACTTAGCAATATCCTAACAATTATCTAGACCACCCTAATGCCTCTAATAACTAGCAAAGCCCTAGTAACGTTCTAAATCTCTCTAGCAACCACCAAAAACATCCTAGCAACAACCTAGAACACATTAACAACACATCTAGCAGCTAGTAAAGCCCTAGTAACATTCTGAATCTCCCTAGCAACAACCTAGAGCACCCTAACAACGTGTCTAGCAGCTAGCAAAGCCCTAGTAACAATGTAAATCTCTCTAGCAACCACCTAGCAATATCCTAACAACTACCTAGACCACCCTAACGCCTCTAATAACTAGCAAATCCCTAGTAACGTTCTAAATCTCCCTAGCAACCACCCAGAACATCCTAGCAACAACCTAGAGCACCCTAACAACGTGTCTAGCAGCTAGCAAAGCCCTTGTAACAATGTAAATCTCCCTAGCAACCACCTAGCAATATCCTAACAACTACCTAGACCACCCTAACGCCTCTAATAACTAGCAAAGGCCTAGCAACGTTCTAAATCTCCCTAGCAACCACCCAGAACATCCTAGCAACAACCTAGAGCACCCTAACAACGTGTCTAGCAGCTAGCAAAGCCCTTGTAACAATGTAAATCTCCCTAGCAACCACCTAGCAATATCCTAACAACTACCTAGACCACCCTAACGCCTCTAATAACTAGCAAATCCCTAGTAACGTTCTAAATCTCCCTAGCAACCACCCAGAACATCCTAGCAACAACCTAGAGCACCCTAACAACGTGTCCAGCAGCTAGCAAAGCCCTTGTAACAATGTAAATCTCTCTAGCAACCACCTAGCAATATCCTAACAACTACCTAGACCACCCTAACGCCTCTAATAACTAGCAAATCCTTAGTAACGTTCTAAACCTCCCTAGCAACCACCCAGAACATCCTAGCAACAACCTAGAGCACCCTAACAACGTGTCTAGCAGCTAGCAAAGCCCTTGTAACAATGTAAATCTCCCCAGCAACCACCTAGCAATATCCTAACGACTACCTAGACCACCCTAACGCCTCTAATAACTAGCAAAGGCCTAGCAACATTCTAAATCTCCTTAGCAACTACCCAGAACACCCAAGCAACCTTTTAGAACTCCCTAGCAAACACTTAGCAATATACTATCACCTAATCACTCTAATGCCTCTAATAACTAGCAAAGCCCTAGTAACGTTCTAAATCTCTCTAGCAACCACCCAAAACATCCTAGCAACAACCTAGAACACATTAACAACACATCTAGCAGCTAGTAAAGCCCTAGTAACATCTGAATCTCCCTAGCAACAACCTAGAGCACCCTAACAACGTGTCTAGCAGCTAGCAAAGCCCTAGTAACATTCTAAATCTCCCTAGCAACTACCTAGCAATATCTTAACAACTACCTAGACCACCCTAATGCCTCTAATAACTAGCAAAGCCCTAGCAACGTTCTAAATCTCCATAGCAACCACCCAAAACACCCAAACAACCTTTTAGAACTCCCTAGCAAACACTTAGCAATATCCTAACAATTATCTAGACCACCCTAATGCCTCTAATAACTAGCAAAGCCCTAGTAACGTTCTAAATCTCTCTAGCAACCACCAAAAACATCCTAGCAACAACCTAGAACACATTAACAACACATCTAGCAGCTAGTAAAGCCCTAGTAACATTCTGAATCTCCCTAGCAACAACCTAGAGCACCCTAACAACGTGTCTAGCAGCTAGCAAAGCCCTAGTAACAATGTAAATCTCTCTAGCAACCACCTAGCAATATCCTAACAACTACCTAGACCACCCTAACGCCTCTAATAACTAGCAAATCCCTAGTAACATTCTAAATCTCCCTAGCAACCACCCAGAACATCCTAGCAACAACCTAGAGCACCTTAACAATGTGTCTAGCAGCTAGCAAAGCCCTTGTAACAATGTAAATCTCCCTAGCAACCACTAGCAGCAATATCCTAACAACTACCTAGACCACCCTAACGCCTCTAATAACTAGCAAAGGCCTAGCAACGTTCTAAATCTCCCTAGCAACCACCCAGAACATCCTAGCAACAACCTAGAGCACCCTAACAACGTGTCTAGCAGCTAGCAAAGCCCTTGTAACAATGTAAATCTCCCTAGCAACCACCTAGCAATATCCTAACAACTACCTAGACCACCCTAACGCCTCTAATAACTAGCAAATCCCTAGTAACGTTCTAAATCTCCCTAGCAACCACCCAGAACATCCTAGCAACAACCTAGAGCACCCTAACAACGTGTCCAGCAGCTAGCAAAGCCCTTGTAACAATGTAAATCTCTCTAGCAACCACCTAGCAATATCCTAACAACTACCTAGACCACCCTAACGCCTCTAATAACTAGCAAATCCTTAGTAACGTTCTAAACCTCCCTAGCAACCACCCAGAACATCCTAGCAACAACCTAGAGCACCCTAACAACGTGTCTAGCAGCTAGCAAAGCCCTTGTAACAATGTAAATCTCCCCAGCAACCACCTAGCAATATCCTAACGACTACCTAGACCACCCTAACACCTCTAATAACTAGCAAAGGCCTAGCAACATTCTAAATCTCCTTAGCAACTACCCAGAACACCCAAGCAACCTTTTAGAACTCCCTAGCAAACACTTAGCAATATACTATCACCTAATCACTCTAATGCCTCTAATAACTAGCAAAGCCCTAGTAACGTTCTAAATCTCTCTAGCAACCACCCAAAACATCCTAGCAACAACCTAGAACACATTAACAACACATCTAGCAGCTAGTTAAGGCCTAATAACATCTGAATCTCCCTAGCAACAACCTAGAGCACCCTAACAACGTGTCTAGCAGCTAGCAAAGCCCTAGTAACATTCTAAATCTCCCTAGCAACTACCTAGCAATATCTTAACAACTACCTAGACCACCCTAATGCCTCTAATAACTAGCAAAGCCCTAGCAACGTTCTAAATCTCCATGGCAACCACCCAGAACACCCAAACAACCTTTTAGAACTCCCTAGCAAACACTTAGCAATATCCTAACAATTATCTAGACCACCCTAATGCCTCTAATAACTAGCAAAGCCCTAGTAACGTTCTAAATCTCTCTAGCAACCACCAAAAACATCCTAGCAACAACCTAGAACACATTAACAACACATCTAGCAGCTAGTAAAGCCCTAGTAACATTCTGAATCTCCCTAGCAACAACCTAGAGCACCCTAACAACGTGTCTAGCAGCTAGCAAAGCCCTAGTAACAATGTAAATCTCTCTAGCAACCACCTAGCAATATCCTAACAACTACCTAGACCACCCTAACGCCTCTAATAACTAGCAAAGGCCTAGCAACGTTCTAAATCTCCCTAGCAACGACCCAGAACATCCTAGCAACAACCTAGAGCACCCTAACAACGTGTCTAGCAGCTAGCAAAGCCCTTGTAACAATGTAAATCTCCCTAGCAACCACCTAGCAATATCCTAACAACTACCTAGACCACCCTAACGCCTCTAATAACTAGCAAATCCCTAGTAACGTTCTAAATCTCCCTGGCAACCACCCAGAACATCCTAGCAACAACCTAGAGCACCCTAACAACGTGTCTAGCAGCTAGCAAAGCCCTTGTAACAATGTAAATCTCTCTAGCAACCACCTAGCAATATCCTAACAACTACCTAGACCACCCTAACGCCTCTAATAACTAGCAAATCCTTAGTAACGTTCTAAACCTCCCTAGCAACCACCCAGAACATCCTAGCAACAACCTAGAGCACCCTAACAACGTGTCTAGCAGCTAGCAAAGCCCTTGTAACAATGTAAATCTCCCCAGCAACCACCTAGCAATATCCTAACAACTACCTAGACCACCCTAACGCCTCTAATAACTAGCAAAGGCCTAGCAACATTCTAAATCTCCTTAGCAACTACCCAGAACACCCAAGCAACCTTTTAGAACTCCCTAGCAAACACTTAGCAATATACTATCACCTAATCACTCTAATGCCTCTAATAACTAGCAAAGCCCTAGTAACGTTCTAAATCTCTCTAGCAACCACCCAAAACATCCTAGCAACAACCTAGAACACATTAACAACACATCTAGCAGCTAGTAAAGCCCTAGTAACATCTGAATCTCCCTAGCAACAACCTAGAGCACCCTAACAACGTGTCTAGCAGCTAGCAAAGCCCTAGTAACATTCTAAATCTCCCTAGCAACTACCTAGCAATATCTTAACAACTACCTAGACCACCCTAATGCCTCTAATAACTAGCAAAGCCCTAGTAACGTTTTAAATCTCCCTAGCAGCCACCCAGAACATCCTAGCAACAACCTAGAACAACTTAACAATACAGTAAAACCCTAGTAACATTTTAAATCTCTCTAGCAACCTTCTAGAACATCCTACCAACCACCTAGAGCACCCTAACAACACCTCTGGCAGTTAGCAAAGCCCTAGCAACGTTCTAAATCTCCCTAGCAAGTACCCAGAACACCCAAGCAACCTTTTAGAACTCCCTAGCAAACACTTAGCAATATACTATCACCCTAATCACCCTAATGCCTCTAATAACTAGCAAAGCCCTAGTAACGATCTAAATCTCCCTAGCAACCACCCAGAACATCCTAGCAACAACCTAGAACAGCTTAACAACACATCTAGCAGCTAGTAAAACCCTAGTAACATTATGAATCTCCCGAGCAACAACCTGGAACACCCTAACAACGTGTCTAGCAGCTAGCAAAACCCTAGTAACATTGTAAATCTCCCTAGCAACCACCTAGCAATATCCTAACAACTACCTAGACCACCCTAACGCCTCTAATAACTAGCAAAGCCCTAGTAATATTCTAAAATTCCCTAGAAACCACATCGAACATTGTAGCAATAACCTAGAGCACCCTAACAATGTGTCTAGCAGCAAGCAAAGCCCTAGTGACATTCTAAATCTCCCTAGCAACCACCCAGAACATCCTAACAACAACCTAGAACACCTTAACAACACATCTTGCAAAGCCCTTGTAACATTCCTAATCTCCCTAGCAACCACCTAGCAGTATCCTAACAACTAACTAGACCACCATAACGCCCCTAATAACTAGCAAAGCCCTAGTAACATCCTAAAATTCCCTAGCAACCACCCAGAACGTCCTAGCAACAACCTAGAACACCCTAACAATGTGTCCAGCAGCTAGCAAAGCCCTAGTGACATTCTAAATCTCCCTAGCAACCACCTAGCAACATCCTAACAACTACCTAGACCACCCTAACACCTCTAAAAGCTAGCAAAGCCCTTGTAAAGTTCTAGATCTCCCTAGCAACCACCCCACAGGACCAACCTAGCAGTGCCCTAGCTTATTTACAATGTTGCTAGGGCTTTGCTAACTGCCAGAGGTGTTGTTAGAGTGTTCTAGGTTGTTGTTAGGAGTGTGTTCTCGGCATTGCTAGGTTGTTGCTAGAATATTGTTGGTGGTTGCTAGGGAGATTTAGAATGTAACTCAGGTGTTGTTTTTACTCTGTACTAAAATGTGTAACTTTTAATTATGTAAATACGAAATCATTGGTTCCCACATGAAAGCCTCTCTTATTTTCCAGAAAGATAAAGTTAGACATGACTGCTTATTTTTGCTTTCTTAACATCCAGTTTTTTCAAAGCATTTAATATTTTTCCTCATTTTCTCACACTTGTTTTTCTCCGCTATGACACCCTTTCTCTTTAGCACAGATTTGTTTCTCTCTCTCACACACACAGACGCGCTGGTGTCCCCAGCAGCAGCTGGTGGAGGGAGTTGAGCAGAGCCCTTCTAAAGCCCTGCTGCAGAGGCCATGTGGACACTTTAAAGCTCTTCTCTGCAGCCTGTGAAGTTGTTAAGGAGCTCTGCAACACTGGCGACTGGCGCTGTGAATTTCATGCCAGCTGTAGCGCACAGCCCCCCTCCTTCTGTTTCTGTCTCTTTCTGTCTCTTTTCTTTCATTCTATCTATCAGTGCGCTCTCTCTGTGGCAATAGACGTCCCCTCGCACTTCTGTTGTGGCCAGCCGGACGCAGGATTTGCACGGCTCTGTGTTTTATGCGTAATAGTGAAGCCCATCTGGCTACTGGAGGGATTTTTACCTGCGCTCAGTACTGAGAGCTGTTCTTGCGGATCAGACACAGTGGCCCCTTTACACCTGGAATTAACATGCGATTTGTGCGTGGATAGTATGGAACTCTGTTTCCGCCACTGAATAAAAACTAATAAAATGGTAACTGGGACTTTGGTCACATTTTAGTTTGGGGAGAAATTTTTACTATTTACTAACTATTAACTGTAACTTGCCTCAGTAAACTTTTGCTGCTTATGAATAGTTAATAAGGTAGTTGTTAAATTTAAGAATGGGATAGGATTAAAGGATGTAAAATATAGTCATGCAGAATAAGGCATTAATATGGGCTTTATAAGTACTAATAAACACCTAATATGCTAGTAATATGCATGCTAATAACCAGCTAGTCAATACCAAGAATTGATCTCTAAATTACAATGCTACAATTTTTTAATCGCAATTGCAAATATCTCGTAATTCTGACGTTGTTCCCTTGCAACTGTAAATTTATATATTGCAATTCTGACTTTTTTTCCTTGCAATTTTGAATTTATGTTTCACAATTGTTACTTTTTTCCTTGAGATTGTTAATTTATATTTCGCAATTTATATTTTCCTTGCGGTTGTTAATTTATGTCTCACAATTGTTACTTTTTTCTTTCCGCAATTCGGACAATTTTTTGTCCTCACGTCTGCAAATTTATATTTCGCATTTCTGACTATTTTTCCTCGCAATTGCGAACTAATTTCTCGTAATTGTGATTATTTTCCTCACAATTGCAAGTTCGCAATACTGACTATTTTTCTTTGCACTGCGAATTTATAACTTGCAATTGTTACTTTTTTCCTTGCGATTGCAAATTTATATTGTGCAATTGTGACTCTTACTCGCGATTGCAAATTTATATCTTGCAGTTGTGACTTTTTTAAGTTAATATCTCGCAATTCTGACAATTTTGCTTGTGATTATGAATTTGTATCTCGCAATTCTGACTTTTTCCTCGCAGTTGTGCCTTACAATTGCGAATTTATATCTTGCAGTTGTGACTTTTTTGAGTCAATATCGCGATTCTGACGTTTTTGCTCACGATTATGAATTTATATTTGGCAAGTCTGACTTCTGACTTCTTCGCAGTTGTGACCCTTACTTGCGATTCTGAATTTATATCTTGCAGTTGTGACTTTTCCCCTTTGCAATTGCGATTTTATCTTACAATTGTAACTTTTTTGAGTTAATATCTCACAATTCTGACATTTTTGCTCACAATTGCGAATTTATATCTCGCAATTCTGACTATTTTTCCTCGCAACTGCAAATTTATATCTCGCAATTGTTACTTTCCTTGCGACTGCAAATTTATCACTTGCAGTTATTTTTTTTCCCTTGTGATTGCGAATTTATTTTTTGCAATTGTTATTTTTTTTCCTCGTGATTGCAAATTTATATCTCGCAATTGTTACTTTTTTCCTCACGAATGCAAAAATTCATGTCTCGCACTTCTTACTTTTTTCTCAGAATTGCAGGATACAAATTTGCAATTGCGAGTTATAAAGTCATAATTGTGCGAAATAAGCTCATAGTTCTGAGAAAAGTCATAATTGCAAGATAAAAACAAACAGCTCTAGAAAAAATGTCAAAATTGCAGGTTTATATCTTGTAATTCTGACTATATAACTCACACCTGCAAGTTTATGTCCCGCAATTCTGAAAGAAAAGTCAGAATTGTGAGTTTATATCTTGCAGTTCTGACTTTATAACATTATAACGATTTTGAAAAAAAGAGAACCTTTTTTCAGTGGTGGAAACAAGCTTCTATAGGAGAGCATGTGGATATTCCTTTAACTGAATTTTATACTTCTTCAAATGCATCTCATTATTTGATCGTCATTTATGCAACCGAATCTGTCTGTTTTTTTTTACACTGTGAGAGCACAATTATAAAAAAAGACTAAGAAAATGCAGCTTCATCAAATGTGATCAGAATCTTTTCTTGACCACCTCAGAATGTGGTTTGATTGATCCGATCACAATGCATCTTAGGTGTATTTACACCTGGCTTTTCATGTGGTCAGGTGCTGTTCGATTGTGATCTGATCACCTTACGCATGTTAGCGCCAGGTGTAAAGGGGGCCTTTGAGTCCAGAATTGTGGTTAGTGAATACAATATATGATGTTTGATCTGGAGTTTATGCTGAGACTCTACCATTATTACTCAGTACAAGTGAAATATATCACTATCATATGATCCTTTGTCTCATATTGTATAGGATCAAAGGCCTGGATTTGAGTGAGCAGATGCAGCACAATTCTTCCACATCAATTGTCATGTTCTAGATGCACCAGGATTGTCAGTCAATAAAGTCGAATGCACACTATATATGAGACAGAAGCTCATCCCCATGGTAGGGTTTAAAAAGACAGCTTGCCCAAAAATATATAGCCAATATATAGCCGGTCATAATTTACTCACCCTCATGTTTCTTGATGAAAAACATATTATAGACACAAATTATATAAAATGATGGAACAAATTAATAAGTCAAGGGAACAAAGTAAAAAGTGAAAACAATTTTTTAATTTGTAGCCACAATATGTTTTTTTTTTTTCTGCATGTCATGTCTGGGAATCCATACTTAAATAATTAAAATATTAAAATAATTAAACATTATTTATTACATAAATAGTAATAATGTAATTATTTAAAATAGTAACGTGATGTAATAAGATAAAATAACAAAATAACACAATTTACCTAAACTGAGGCAACAGTCATGGGAAGAAAAAAAAAAAGTCATTTTACTAAAACCACAGAATAAACATACATGAGGGCATCCCGGTTTCGAATCCCGGTTCATGGACCTTTCCTGATCCAACCCCGTTTTTCTCTCCTACGTTGCTTCCTATCCAACTACACTGGCCTACCTAAATGAAGGCATAAAAAGGTGGATAGTTCAGTAGTTTGGTTTTAAAGGATTAGTTCACTTCCAGAACAAAAATTTACAGATAATTTACTCACCCTTTTGTCATCCAAGATGTTCATGACTTTCTTTCCTCAATCGTAAAGAAATTATGTTTCTTAAAGAAAACATTTTAGGAATTATCTCCATATAGTGGACTTCTGTGGTGCCCATGAGTTTGAACTTCCAAAATGCAGTTTTAATGCAGCTTCAAAGGGCTCTAAACAATCCCGGCCAAGTAAGAAGGGTCTTATCTAGCGAAACGATCGGTACTTCCAGCAATATAGAATGATTTTGAAGTTGGGGAGGAAAATGAGATGGAAGTTTTTCAACACACCCTAACTGTCTTGAACCGGAAAAAAGAAAAAAACATGTTCTTGCAGTTCATGCAGACATAGACAAGACAAGCGTTTGAGGTTAAAAAGCATATAAATAGTCAATTTGTTTCCAAAATGAAAGATTGTTTTGCTAGATAAGACCCTTATTCCTCAACTGGGGCACCTTAGAAGTCCATTATATGGAGAGAAATCCTGAAATGTTTTCATCAAAAAACATAATTTCTTATCGACTGAAGAAAGAAAGACATGAACATCGTGGATGGCAAGGGCGTGAGTAAATTATCTGTAAATTTTTGTTCTGGAAGTGAACTACGTCATCTAATGCGATGTCTTAGGGCCAAAAGCAGCTGCATGAATGTGAACATCAACAAAAACACTGACCGCGTATACCCCTCCATGTTTACAAACACAACACCGGGAGGCGCAGCTGTTTAGAGGTCATTTCTGGTTGATGATGTCACAGAATTTACCGGTATTTTGAAAGTGATGTGTAAATGGCACTTTACCGGTGACAAGACATAGCGTCGTTGCCTTTATGAACAGTGCAGTTTTGAAATGACCAGTTATTTACTGGTACTATTGTGTGAAAGGGGCTTATGAAAGCAGCGCATTAATATAGAACACTGATTAAACTGATTTGGAACTACCTGTGCATAAAAAGTTTTTAATGCATTCCTGCCAGCCTGTCAGAATAAAGTCAGATAAACCATGGTATAAATACATTTATATTTGAGTAAACTATCCGTTTAAATCTGTGACTATAGTCTGCGACAGAACCAAGAAACTCAAAGTCTTTGTGCTCAAGATGGATAGCATGTCTGGTAATGTGCGCTTGCCTAAACTTGAAGACATAGCTTTGCTTACCATGGAAGAAATAACCGAATTTAGCAGCTTTTTTCTGATTGGATAATGAATTCACCAACAAAAGTAGTTGATGTCTATCCAATCATGGTAAAGGTGAAGGTCAACATGATTTCAGATGTATTCTTGGATGGAAACATTCTCATTAGCTTTGTCGTAGCTCACAGTTCACATTCGCAATCAAGTCACCACACAGCTGTTTGCACCTCTCATGTGCCGCTCATGTGGATGAGAGCATCCGACTGTGGTGATGCACACACCTGTGAGGGTGCCGGAGATACGGGCCTATCACTGCGTCTCAAACCCACACACACGTCATGTGGCGCGCATAAGTGTGTGTGTGTACTCTTACCCTAATAAAGCACATGTGACACATGTACAGTACAACTGCCTGTGTCACTTGACAATCTGGCAGCATGCAGATCTGACACTGCTCTCTCAAATCAAGCGATGGAAGCGTTCTCACTCCACCTGACAGAAATCGCACGTGTCGCACTTCTCCCTTCCCCTCTCCTCCGATCCTTTCTCCACTCTATATGAGGAGACTTTATGAGTGAAGGTGCTGTGGAAGAGGAGCATCTCCTAAGGACGGGCGTCCATCTGTCTTGTGGGGAATAGCTTCCTGTTTCTTCTTTCTTCCTTCAGCCACATCAGCAGGGGACAAGCTGCTCCTCATAGTCCATGCCAGCAGTAACTTCATTACGCCAATCCAACCGCATACTCTCCACCCCTGTTTATATAGAATCACAGCAATAGAACTCTATGATTTGTTTGTATGTGTTTGCTTGTTTGTTTATTTGTTTTAAAAGAGAAAAATATTCATTTGATTTAAATTTAATTTCATGGTAATGCCCTGATAAGTAGCAATCAGACTTGTTAATTATTTATTAATTTATTTACTTACTTGCTTTTTAATGTTTTTAGTAATTTGATTTCATTTTAATGCTCTGACTAGCAGCAATCAGTAATAATACAGTGTGTGTGTGTGTGTGCATATGTGTATACATGTATGTATTTATCTTTTTGTTTTATTTTATAATTTAATATTTTATTATTAATGAATTCTTCTTCTTAATAATTTAATTTAATTTAATTTAATTTTAATACCTTGATTAGCAACAATTAGTGCCTATATGTATGATCTGTATGTAAGTATAAATGTGTGTGTATGCGTTTTGTTATTTTATTTTATTTTATTATTAAAAAGTTATTCTTCTTAATTCCTTAGGAATGACAAGCGAATGACACCAGAAGTCTCATAAATTTTCATTTAATTTATTTTATTTTTAAATGTAATTTAATTTTATTATTAATTAATTCCTTTTATTATGAATTAATTCTATTTATTCTTATTTTATTATCTTTATTTATTTTATTTTATTTTATTTTATTATTTTTATTTTAATACTTTGATTAGCAGCAATCAGTGTCTATATTTAGGATCTGGATGTATTTATTTTATTTTTTATTTTATTTTATTTTATTTTATTTTATATTTATTTATTTTTCTTTTCTTTTCTTTTCTTTTCTTTTCTTTTCTTTTCTTTTCTTTTAAAACCCTGATTAGCAGCAAATAGTGCCTATATTTATGATCTATGTGTATGTTTATTTTATTTATTTATTTATTTATTATTTTTTTAAATGCTATTTAGTCATTTAGCAGACACTTCTATTCAAAGTGACTTACAAATGAGGACAATAAAAGCATTTTGTTTAAAAAATGTAATTTAATTTTCTTTTGTTTTAATACTCTGATTAGCAGCAGTTAGTGCCTATATTTAGGATCTGTATGTGTTTTTTATTTTGCTTTATTTTATTTTAATACCCTGATTAGCAGCAGTTAGTGCCTATATTTAGGATCTGTATGTTTTATTTTATTTTATTTTATTTATTTTTATTTATTTATTTTATTTTAATGCCCTGATTAGAAGCCATCTATGATCTATTATTAATTTATGTTATTTATTTATTTAAATGAAATGATCATATTTTAGGACGTATTTAAGAACATATTTTTATATATTTAAATATAGTTTAAATTCCTTTTTTAATACTTAAATTTTCATTTCATTTTATTGCTGTACAGTTCACAATACACAGGGGAATGAATACATTCTGAGCTCCTATATCATAATCATAACTTCCTATATAATAATACAGAATAAATACTATAGAAATTCCCTTAAAATCATTTTGTCCCTTATATGAACTGATGTCCCCACGCACCAGAAGTTTGAGTGATTCTCTTTATGTTGAGGCCTTGGCACTTGGAACAAACAAACCCATTGTAACCATGCGGGACATTGATTGGCTCTATTTTTGCCTCTCCATGTGACTGAGGCAGGCTGTTCGACATCCGGCGTCAGCGCACACCTGTTTGGGGTGTTCATTCTGCGACTTGTTTGCACAGACAACATGGGAGATGACAGGGAAGCCTTCATCTCCACAGCCCTGCCATTCAGCAATGCTCAACACAAACCAACATTAAAGAGAGTTTCCTCAATGTGAAATAGAAACAAAAGCTATAACCTCATGTTTCTGTTTCTCAAAACTTGATGATTCACTCTATCCACCTTATTTTTTAATGTAAAAGTGGATGCATTTGTTTGTAACTTAAATGTGTGAGACTTCTGGTGTCATTCGCTTCCAATTATTTTATTTCCATCATGACAACTCATGAAGATTTTAGCATGATTATGGATATGACAATGCTAATGTAGTTGGTCTTGGTGGAATAGATCTGCTGCTGTTGGTTATTGCTGCTGTTGTAGATTATTGCTACGGCTGCAAAGCAAGTACAAGAACTTGCTATTGCCAAATACATACATCAATACAGTGCTGTGAGTATTTAAGACATACTGCTGCTGCACAAATAGCATACATAATAACCTGTAGCAGATCTATACAGGTGGAGCTGGGGAGGTGGAGGGTTTCAGAGGAACTGCTCTAGTGAATGCTAACAAGCCATTTAAATAAATTGTAAAGCAGCAAGCTCTTTGGCCGCGTATGCAACATGAACCAATCAGCTCGTACCAAGTAGTTTAACACCAGTTTTTGTTGACAACCCATCAGCCTGCACCATCTACTGTTTCATGACAGAACTTGTCATCTGTTCAAAAACAGTCTGTTATGTTGCTTGATATTGCAAAGTGGTATATGCTATCATGATCATAATCATAAACACACTGGTTTGCAATGCAAATCATCTAAAGCAATTTTTATTAATTTATAATTAATAATTTACCTATAGCAACTAATGAAAAGCAAGTCTCGCACATTCAAAGAAAATAGCTTACTTTCGCATAAGATAGATAGCATAGCTATACAATATAAAGATTATATAATTATTATTATTATTTACATGCATCAACTAATAAGCTACTTTTTGCAGATCATGACTATTGTGTGAATGTCAATACTTATTTGCTCTGATAAGTTGGAATGATTAATAATATCAATAATAATAATAATAATTAATAATGATAGTAATATTTTATTTTATTTTAGGATTATATTGTAGGATTTAAAAATATACCTTTTATGTTTTATGCTTTAGATGTAAGAAGGCATCTGAGATCTATTATTAATTTTTATTATTTATTAATTAAATGAACTGATCACATTCATTTTAAGGAAGAAAACATTTTTATATATGTAAATATATTTTAGTATTGTCATATCCATTACCATGCTAAATTCTTCGTGAGTTGTCATGATGGATTGAAATAATTGACACCAGAAGTCTCATAAATTTTCATTTAATTTATTTTATTTTTAAATGTAATTTAATTTTATTATTAATTAATTCCTTTTATTATTAATAATTTTATTCTTGTTTTATTATCTTTATTTATTTTATTTTCTTATTTTATTTTCATTTTAATACACTGATTAGCAGCAATGAGTGCCTATATTTAGGATCTGTATGTATGTATGTATGAGTGTGTGTGTGTGTATATGCATGTATGTTTTTATTGTTCTGTTTTATTATTAATGAATTGTTCTTCTTCTTAATTCATTACTTATTGTATTTTATTTAATCTTTATTTTAATATTTTAGCAATCAGTGCCTATATTTAGGACCTGTGTTTATTTTATGCTCTAATGATTTGGGATAATTATTTTATTTTATTTTATTTTATTTTATTTATTTTATTTGTGTGACACCCATGTAAGCTTTCTATTCCATTTTTACTAGACTGTGAGCTTACTCTTGATATATTTTAATATTCTAATATTAATATCATAGGTGACCCTGGATCACAAAACCAGTCATAAGGGTCATTTTTTCAAAATTAAGATTTATACAGCAATATTTGGCCGAGATACAACTATTTAAAAATTAGGAATCTGAGGGTGCAAAAAAATCTAAATATTGAGAAAATCACCTTTAAAGTTCTTCAAATA
Organism: Labeo rohita; assembly: GCF_022985175.1. Classification (NCBI taxonomy): domain Eukaryota; kingdom Metazoa; phylum Chordata; class Actinopteri; order Cypriniformes; family Cyprinidae; genus Labeo; species Labeo rohita. Next base: position 22,796,443 of record NC_066885.1, on the reverse strand, counting down.
ATGGTCTTAACAATGTATATGACTAATCAGAAATTAAGTTTTCATACATTTACAGTAGGAATTTTACAAAATATCTTCATGGAACATGATCTTTACTTAATTTACAAATTTTTGCCATAAAAGAAAAATCAATAATTTTGACCCATAAAATGTATTTTTGGCTATTGCTACAAATAAACCCCAGTGACTCAAGACTGGTTTTGTGGTCCAGGGTCACATATATTTTAATAACTTGCTATATTACAAGTTGCAAACATTCCCAAAAATGGCTTTCTCCCAATACAATCAGCCGCACGTCCATCTGAACCAATAGGAGCGTTTCACCTGGTGGAAACATCACTCACTATATGCCAGGATGATGAGTTGGAGCATCCTGATCATTAGGCCGTCATTCTGGGCAGGTGCGCTCACTCTGAACGGAACCAGATAAAAACAGGCACTGTTGGATTAGGCAGACTAAGGTAGGATCATGTGCGCTAATAACTTATAAATGATCGTAATGACCATCTGTTCCCTAGTGGAGTGTTCACTCTCCGTGCAGCGTTTGGCAGACATGCTGGAAGCTCTGGTCTAATTCCTTTGAAAATGCCACTCGTTGGCTCCTCGCTGGGATGAGATAAGATCTGCGTTCGACTGAAATGGGAAAACAGCGTCTGCGCCGTCCTCCTTAACGTTCCGCGGGACACATAAGCGTGCCACATACGCACGTACCACAATACGCTGCACGCCCTGTAAATCAGGACGAGGGTTTACCCTGTCATATTAATCCATACTCGTTTAGCTTTGCTTGTTGCTGTGCGCTTGATTGAAACATGTACCCTACATTTTTTCGCTCACAGACATCTGCTGTTGCATATGAACCGATTACGCCTGTAGATTTTCAATATGCCTGGTCGGAGAGTTTCCGTAGATGACAGTCACTCTTGCTAGGCAAGCAGCCTGGCTTGCCTTTTTAATCAGTCACCTCTAAACCACATTTGTCACAGTGGACACTCGGGTGCAAGTAAAAACCTCTGGTGGTAGACTTACGAGAACGAATGTTATCCGCAGTGTGTTTCTCTCTCTCTCTCTATGGCTCGCAGCAGATTAGTGGGCAGAAGCTGAGCAGATGGGTGCAGACCTCAGCATCCGTACACAGAGCAGGAGCTTTATAGTCCTTACTGTGCTGGATCGGAGAATGTGCCCTAATCTCAGCGTGGAAGAGCTGGAGATCCTAATACTAGACCAGCACCAGCCGCTGCACGTTTAAAGACTACAGTGTAGTTGAGGTGAGGTAAAATCAGACCAAAAAATAAAAAAAAAGTTTCTTATAGCCTAAAAAGTTGAGATTTTTTTCAATGACTATAGCCGACAGCGCAACTGTGTCTCCGGCCAACCTGGGCTCAAATCCCCCCTGCTCCCCTACTCTCCACCCAACACTTTCCTGTCAGTCTACACTGTCCTATCATCCAAAAAGCATGAAAAAGCCAAAAAAAAAAAAGAAAGTTGAGAGTGTAGTGCTTTTTTTTTTTTTTTTTTGTAGTGGAGAAGACCCTGTAACAACTAAAGTTGTAAAATTAAACAAATATTATCGGAGTACATTTGACAAGAAAATACAATTTGTGAAATTTAGCCATTTCTGAGTGAAAATAGTTTCAAAGTAAATCCTACACTAAAAAAGTGTTGTAGAAAAAAGTTTCCTCACAGAAACCATTAGTAAATCCCAAATAATTACGGGAAATGGCACATGACACAATTGACGCAATTGTAATTAGGAGTTTTTGTGACCCACATACCATTTTTCATTTAAAACTTCAAAGAAGTATTTTTAAAGTGTACACAATTTTTTTTACGTTTACGTGCACAAGAATATTCCAAAATTAATCAGGTTTTGGTCATATTCCGATTACTCCACATATTCCATATTCCATGTATGTGCCATTATTCAGTAACAATATTAAGCCAATATTTCATAAATCAGAGAATAAGGCAAATATATGTATAACTCTGAGGTTGTAAACATCCTTTTCAGAATGTGGACTTGAATAAAAAGTATGAATTAAACAATATTTAACCTAATAACAGCATTATGAAATAAACATCAAATAAAGAAAAAAAAGTGACAAAATCACAAAAATAAGGATTAAGGATGTTGGAAATTTGTATCTCTTTTTTTTTTTTTTTTATAAACTTGCCACCTTAATATACATTACCATTCAAAAGTTCAATTTTTTATTATTTTTATTTTATCTTATTTTGTTTTTTCTGCTCAAGGCTGTGTTTATTTAATTAAAATACAGAAATAAACAGTAATATTGTGATATATTATTGCAATTTAAAATTGTGGTTTTCTGTTTTAGTGTACTTTAAAATATGATTTATTCCTGTGATGCAAAGCTGAATTTTCAGCATCATCATTGAAATTAACCGGGGTTAATATTGGAACCTGTCATACCTGTCACTGATGGAAACATCTTTAATGAATAAAATGTTAAAAAGAACAGCATTTAATTAAAATAGACATCTTTTGTAACAATATACACTACCTTTGAAAGTTTGAGGTCAGTACAGTTCTTTTTTCTTTCTTTGTTTGAAAGAAATTAATACAGCAAGGATGTGTTAAATTGATAAAAAGTAATAGTAAAGACTTATATTCACAGAAAAGATTTCTATTTTAAATAAATACTGTTCTTTTTAAGTTTTTATTAATCAAAGAAAACTGAAAAAAGTATAAAGTAAGGTTCCAAAAAAAAAAAAAGAAAAGCAGCACAACTGTTTCCAACATTAATAATAAATCAGCATATTAGAATGATATCCGAAGGATCATGTGACACATGTGAAGGATCATGTGGAGTAATGGCTGATGATAATTTTAGAGTATATTAAAATAGAATACTGTTATTTTAAATTGCAATAATATTTCATAATATTACTTATTTTCTGTATTTTTGATCAAATAAATGGGACTTACTGATCCCATAATTTTGAACGGCAGTGTACATTACATTCATTTTTGTTTTTTTGTCGTTGTTCTTTGAACCATTTTAAACCCTTCACGAAAAGCTGCCCCGAAATGACTTGGCTCATTCAACTGTAATATGAAACCTGAAGTTAAGAGGACCATAGCAATGCTGATACAGTGAATACTGTGAATACTGATATGAAATTTAGATTTCAGATGAAGTCTGAATAGATTTAATGCACCCTTGAACATTACTGATGTTTCCAAACAAGTTTTTGCAACATTTGAATGATCAACATATAATTGATGTGCTAAAGGTAAACAAAAAAAGAAAGAAAATGACATTTTTAATCTAACAAGACTTTTAAAATCAATAATCAGCATATGGATTTGCGAAACCATTCTTGGACAGAAACTCAGTTTTGCGATTCGATTTTCCTAGACACCGATGTTTTCAAAGTCATTTAAAAACAGTTCAACATGAAATGCATGCAGCCTATGCTTTTCTCATTTATTTTATAGCTCCATACGCTAATGCATATCAACAGAGTTTCATTTCTTCCATCTTAATGTTTGAAATGATAGAAAAAAGTTGCAAAGCTGAAAAATGAAAGTCATTGCTGTCTGCTGACTATATGAAAGAGCAACATCTGAGCAGTAAAATGTTCCAGTGGGTGCACATAAGCTGTTAGTGTTACTGTAGGACTGTGTGTCGGGGAATGTTTGTGATAATGTTGGAGCAGGCGTATGGTGTCCAGATCTTCCTCTGGGAGATGAGTGTGTCAACTTCTGCCCACTAATCTGCTGTCTTTGTCGTGTCTGCTGAGCTGGTGTCATCTGTGTCTCTTTCTCTCGCTTTTTGTGCTTAAACGCAGATGTTTCTTTATGAGTCCGCTGCAGATCCTTGGACTGAAATGACTGCATGTGGGGAAAAGGTGGCGAGATGCACGGAAAGCCGCGTCTCTCTGTGCTTACTGGTTTCCATGTGTGCTCAGCGGTTGGAAATATGTGTGAGAATATATGCATCTTCCATAAGGACGTCTGCTTCGCCGCCATCCCGTCGGTTCCCTGTATATCTCTTCATTATCACTGATCACTCAATCACTCACAGTCGTCCAACCTCTCAGCATGTGGCTGGCTGTAGTTTGTCATCATTTCCTTGCCGAGCCGCACGGCTGCTTGCTAGACAGAAGTCTACCTCCGACGGAGCCGAGTAGCTTCCTGGTTACATCTGTGGGCTTGTTGGAGAGGATCAGACAATGATGAACTAATGAGTGTTAATTAGCGCGCTCATTGGGGCTGCTCTTCTGAGAGGACAGGGGTGGAGCGGGGTCAGAGAAGGGACACTGCTGTGGAAATCACTGCCAGTTAGAATTAAACTTGTTTATTTGTTCAGTTTTATATCATTTTGTACCAAATTTGTGAGTTCATCACATAACGTTCTGTGAAAATTACCTCGTAAAAAGTTTCTTGGACATTCGATTGGCATTTTAGTAATGTTAATACTAGATAAAAAGGCCTTTCTATTTTTTCATGATACTTTTGTTTTGCTGAAACATTTATTTATGTATTTGAAGCTTTGAGTTTGAGGTTTGTCTCTATACACTGTCATTATATGGATGAGACAGAGCAGGACATTTCTTAAATTTTCTCTTTTTGGCATCCAAAAAAGAAGGGTATACAGCATTAGAACAACAACAAATGTATTTTTTGATTATTAAAACATGAATAAACCTAAATGCCAAAGTGGGAAAAAGTGAGAAAATCCCTAAATTTCTCCCTATAAGTGGCTAAAACTAAAATCAGATTCAACAATCTGTAAAAATCAAGTACAAATCTATAAAAGATGAAGGGCACAACTTATAATATAGTATAATTTAAGTATAATAAGTATAAGTAAATAAGTATAATATCTATCTAAAGCAGCTAATAAAGGAACAAAAAACATTTGGTTTTAAATCGGCTTCAAAATAAAACAAAAAAGTTGAATATTACGTTAAATAAAAAATATAACGGGAAATAAAAAAGTATAATTTCATAAAACACCCAATAATATTTCAAGAATATTAAAACTCCCGAAGAGGCTATGGAGAAACAAATCACTTGTGGTTTTATATTTTCTTTAGAATAAAAGTTATATAATCTATATAAATTATTAATTAATCAATTAAAAATATAATAGAATTCAAAGTATTATTTTACAAATCACCATATGATACTTTATAATGACACAAAACAGTATAATTTACATTAATATTACAAAATTCATAAGCTTTTACACTACTTTGACTCCTCTTAGTCAGCATTGCTGTGTGTATGCATATGTGTATGTAATTTTCAGATTAACGGAATGAGTTGGACTCATGCCATAGTATTGACTTGTTCGTTCTTGGACATCCTCTTGAGAACTAAGTAGTCACTCTTGAGAAGATGGATGGAGGCCTCATGGGAAATTTGCCCATCTTGAACTCATGTACCTAAGGCCATAACAACCACATTGGGACCCTCCTCCTCATCCAATATTTAGATTAGTGATCAATCGATATGGATTTTTCAGTGGATGATTATCAAATTATTACATGGATCCTTCTCCAGAATTTTTTTTTAAAGCATATTTTTTAAAGTATTTTTATTGTTCTTGAAACTTGCAGTTGAAGTCAAAAGTTTACATACACCTTGCAGAATCTGCAAAATGTTAATTATTATGTTGTTATTTTTTTTTTATTTAGTAAGACATTTCACTTCAAAGATGTTTACATATAGTCCACAAAAGAAAATAATAGTTGAATTTATAAAAATGAGCCCATTCAAAAGTTTACATGCACTTGTTTCTTAATATTGTTTTGTTACATGAATGATCTACAGCTTTAGTGATAGTTGTCACTATAGTTTGTAGTGATAGTCATGAGTTCCTTGTTTGTCCTGAACAGTTAAACTGCCTGTGTTGTTTAGAAAAATCCTTCGGCCCCACACATTCTTTGGTTTTTCAGCATTTTTGTGTATTTGAACCCTTTCTAACAATGACTATATGATTTTGAGATCCAGCTTTTCACCCTGAGGGACTCATATGCAACTATTACAGAAGATTTTCTATTTTGCCTAAATTTCATTTTTTTTATTTTCATTTAATACTGCCCTTCAGAAGCTACAGAAGATACTTACTTGTTTCCCAGAAGTCAAAAAGCTAAATTTACCCTGATCTTCAAATTCAAAAAGTTTTCACCCCCTGGCTCTTAATGCATAATTTTTCCTTTTGAAGCATCAGTAATGTTTCTTTTTTCTGTAATAGTCGCATAAGAGTCCCTCAGTTTTCCTTAGTGTAAAAAGATGAATCTCAAAATCATATAGCCATTGTTGGAGTTGGTTCAAATACACAAAAATGCTGAAAATCCAAAGAATTTGTGGGACCTGAAAAATGTTTGACTTAAACTGTACATGTTTGGAGTAATTTTATCAAGGGTGTAGGTATGATCTGGTATTTTCCTGATATTTTACTCACCCCCTTGTCATCCAAGATGTTCATGTCTTTCTTTCTTCAGTCGAAAAGAAATTAAGGTTTATAAGGAAAACATTCCAGGATTTTTCTCCACACATGCTTAAAAATAAAGGTGCTTTATTTTTAAGAGTGTATGATGGACTTCAATAGGGATCAATAGGCTGAAGGTCCAAATTGAAGTTTCAATGCAGCTTCAAAGGGCTCTAGACGATCCCAGCTGAGGAATAAGGGTCTTATTTAGCGAAACGATCTGTCATTTTCTACAAAAAAAATAAACATTTATATACTTTTTAACCACAAATGCTCATCTTGCACTAACTCAACTTCACACATTATGTAATGACGTTGGAAAGGTAGAAGTACCGACCCAGTGTTTACAAAGGGAGTGTGCAAAGAAAGTCAAATGCTTGTTACAAAAAAAAAATACAAAACAACAACCTTGGACGATTTTGAAGTTGGAGGAGAAAATGAGACAAAGTACACAGATGAAGAACTAACTGCGTGTGCCTGTTGAAGTCCACTATATGGAGAAAAATGCTGGAATGTTATCCTCAAAAACCTTAATTTCTTTTCAACTGAAGAAAGAAAGACATGAACATCTTGAATGACATGAGGGTGAGTGATTTATCAGATCCTTTAAAGCTGTTTTACGCTATCAGCTACATCGACTTTTCCATCACACTATGGACAAGCAAAACTATGTATTTTATATAGGTTATAATGGCTGCTACAGCCTTGTATTGCACATTTTCATAATTATATATGTGATTAGCCACAAATAGCGCTCACAGCAAGCTTCATACTGTCTACCTCTCTGTTCTTACATCTGTCGTTCCTCTCCAACCTGTTTCTATATTATTGCCTTTTATCGCTGCATTAATTAATGTTCTCCATGTTGTTCTAGGAGCGTAGAGAAAAAAAACAGTCAACCCAGCGTCACCGAATAAAGTCTGTCTCAAGGCAGAAACAACTGCGAAAGCAAGCAGGGCGGCTTCCAAATGAGCTGTAGCTTGTTTGATCTCTTGCTAACCGCTCAAATCCTGCACAGCTTGAGAATGATGTGGTTTAGCGACTAGCTGCCCTGGCTCCTCTCAGAACGACTATCTGGCTGACTGCTGACTGTGTGTGTGTGCTTTATCTGTAGACACTCTCCCTTAGATCAATGGCATAGTCAATCCGGCCCGTGCCTGACCCATGTGACAGTGGGTATTAAAGAGGTGAGCAGCCTGTTTCTCCTGAAGAGACGCAGCTAGTATCTAGAAGGAAAAGAGAGAGAAAGGTGTTGCCGTATGCTTGCCTGCTGAGTAATGCGGTCACAATCAAGCTTATCCGCCGTGTACAGCTGACCCTGTGTGTCTAGGCTAATGAACTAGACCAGATCAAAGAAGAGATTTGTAAACTCAAACACGTGGAGTTAGTGAGACTGACTGAGACATGAAAAAGAAAAAAGGCATGATCCGCGTGTGAACACGGATAGGAACCACTCAAGGCATTTCAGGTCAAACGCAGTTAGCGTGCGGTTACACTAAGTCGCCCGTTTTTGCAGCTGAAACCAGGTCAAGGCATGATATGCTGCACGAGGGTTTAAACGGTTTCACTTATAGGCTGAATTGATAACCCGGTTGTCACACAGAAGATGCTTTTCTGGTGCCTCTTAAAAGGGAAGCGTTATTTTATCTCATTACAGCAGACAAGTTGTTTCAGCACTACATCAAACCCAAGTCATGAACTGAAACTTAGGTCATAAAAATATTGTGTATGAGTCATATTTAATCCCACCCCAAAAAAGAAATATTTTTGCATGTGTTTATATGTAGTTTGGGGTCAACAAGGAGCCTCACCAAACCTACATTTACATTAAAGAATCTGCAAGTGATAGTTGTTCTCATCACTTGTTTGTCCTGAACAGTAAAACCGCCCGCTGTTCTTTGAAAAAATCCTTCAGGTCCCATAAATTCTTTGGTTTTCCAGAATTTTTGTGTATTTGAATCCTTTCCAACAATGACTTTGTGATTTTGAGATCCATCTTTTCACACTGAGGACAACTGAAGGACTCATGTGCAACTATTACAGAAGGTTCAAATGCTCACTGATGCTCCAGAAGGAAAAGTTATGCAATAATATTACGCAGCACCTGAAAGTGGCCGGCACTGAGTTTGTGTAGATGCAGAGTTGCACCCGGCAGAGCTGACGGCTGCGTAATTACCTGTAAGGCAACAATTTGTACTTTCAAGGTATTAATATGTACTGTTCAGGGGTAAGTAAGGTACTAATATGCACCTTTTCACTTTTGTAACTTACGGTACCACCCCAGCGACAGAACTGTACCTTTTTTTCTGACAGTGTTAGTATGGTTAGCATGGTTGAATTAGGTCAATGAAAGCCAGTAGCAAAGAGTTGGTTAATAAAAAAAATGGGATTAAATACAGAAAGGATACTTGTGCTATAGCAAACATGTTTAATTAATACATGTTTGCGTCATATTTTGAGTTTGCATTTCACTGTTTTTATTCATTTTAAAGAATACTTAATCTGTTTTCTGCAGGTGAGATGAATTAAGGCATATTTACATTTAGTCTGGAACTACAGTAAGCATCATGTTTATATTTTACATGGCGCACACAGTGCCTCTGCACTTACTCCCGATTTCTGTCAACATGAAGACAGGTGACTTGTCAGTCAATAAATGGGAAAACAAAGTAACTGGTATTACTCATATAAAAAAGTAACTCAGATATTTTATTGCAAATAAAAAAGCAATGTGTTACTTTATTAGTTACTTAAAAAAGTAATCTGATTACAAAAGTCACATTACATGTAATGTGTTACCACCAACACTGTTCTCTATTGATATTAGATATGTTTTATGCTCATTTGAGGGATTGGAGTTATACATAATTTTTTTTTTTGAAGAGTGAAAGCCATATGCTGGTCTCTCTAAACTCACAAGTCAAACTTTGCCCCACTGAAAAATCTTTAATTCTTTTCCCTTGTTCTCTCTGATCATATGCAAGTGCATGAGGTCAGAGTCATGGCTTATAAACCCATTAGTGACACCTGTGTGTTTTTGAGTGTGTGGATGGTGGGAGACGCTTGAAAGAAGCAGGCGGCCAAAGCAGATTAGCAGAATCTCACATGTTGCGTAACAGATTCTTTTCCTCCTGTCTCGAACCTGCTGCAGTCCACCCATCAGCTGCTCTGCTAAACATACTGTATCTTGTACTTACACTTACACTGTTCACAGTGTGTCTGCCCAGTTTGGGGAATATATGTAAAGTCTGAGTTCACAGCATCTGAAATAGGTACCTATGAAAGCCAAATACAAAAAAATTGTTTTTTATCAGTGTACAACAACAGCCGGAACAGCATGGTACTAGCAACGGGAACGTCATGGGTTCAATTCCCAGGGAAAGCATGAATACCTTGAACACAGTGTTGGTTTGGATTTAAGTATCTGGCAAATTTGCAAATGCAAAATAAGTATCTGTTAGATAAGTATGCATTGATTTGTAAACACACTAATGTTTTCAACACACCAAATATTTACACTTCTGTGTGTGTTTATGGATCGTACAGTACATGTGCGTGTGCACACGTGTGTTGTACAGTATGTGTGTGTGCACGTGTGTGTGGCCTTAAGGTCCCCGCCAGACTGCTCACCTCATGTAGGTTCAGTCAAAAGCTCTCACAAATGTCATTAACTTCCCAGCCTGTGGCTGATCAGTCCATGTGCTCGCAAGCTGCTGCTGGCCAACTGCAGTGTGAGTTTGTGTGTGTGTGTGTCTTCTACCAAGAAACAAGCCCGAGCTGTGGACAAGTTCACACTGAGTTCACACTGACAGCAACTTACAAAGTGACCAGGACAGTCATTTTCAAAGAGAACTGGTGACTTCTGGTGACATGAGCGATAGGGGCCACTGACAGCATAATGTGGGTGTGTCCAGTGATGTTACAAAGTTGAGAAAAGTTATCTTTATGCAAATTAACATAAAGGAGTGCATGTGATCCTTCTGTTTCAGAAGTTCGCCTGCCCATCTAGTCTTGATGGTAATGGTAAACAAACTTGGCTTACTGTCCTCAATGGAGTCTCGAATCTAAGGGCTTCGACCCCCCCATTGTGGTACTACATAGAAGGAGAATAACAGAAATAGAGGAGGAAATGGGGAGGTGGAGGGATGCCGAAAGAATTGAAACTGTGACGGTGCAATGAGTGCTGCCTATAAAGGCTCATAATGATGATTGATGGGACTGAATGATTAGGCTCCTCTCAAATCTATGTTTGGAACTTAATTTTGTGCTACTGTAGATTAGTGTAAGCAAAATGTAGAAGTTTGTGTTACTTGGAGCAATTTTACTATTCTAAATGACTAATTTCTGCTCATATACGTATGTAATATGATGGTTTCTGGTTACCACAGATGGTTTCTGCATAGTGTTAATTTGTAGCAGCAAGAAAACTGATTCATTGTCACAACAAACTGACATCTTATTTTTACCAGCAATTTTCAGTCTAATTTTATAGAAAGTTACACGGATCATCAGTAGGTCAATAATGTGACACATTTTTATTTATTAATTTATTTGATTTTTTTAATCAAAAATTTAATTAAAAAAAAAGTTGATGATTTTGTGTGAATTCATACTATTTAATCTCTACAAAATCAATTGATTTATAGAAAAAAGTCATCCTTAAAAATTATAAGACCTTTGTTCATCTTCAGAACACAAATTAAGATATTTTTGATGAAATCCAAGAGATTTCTGACCCACCTGAGGACAGCAAAGGTCCTACCACATTCAAGGTCCAGAAAGGTACCAAGAACATCGACAGAATAGTCCATGTGATCTCAGTGGTTCAACCTTAATTTTATGAAATACGTTTCCGTGTTGTTTACGTGCAGATGGTGCTCTCCAGAATGGTGCTAGGGTGATGTGTAGGAGAAGAATTGTTGAATAAAGTTATTTTTGTTTGTTTTGTTGTGCCCAAAGAGTATTCTCTTAGCTTCATAAAATTATGTTTGAACCACTGATGTCATGTGGACCATTTTGTCGATGTTCTTGGTACCTTTTTTGGACCTCGACTATGGTAGGACCCTTGCTGTCTTTGGAGAGTCAGAGAGCTCTCAGTTTTCATCAAAATTACCTTAATTTGTGTTCTGACAATTAACAAAGGTCTTACGGGTTTTGTAATTAATTAAAGTAATTAATGACAGAATTTTCATTTTTTGGTGAACTATCCCTTTAACCCCCTAAACTTCATCCTCAGTATTAGCAGATAAACAAATTCACCACAAATTCACCACAAATTTCTCAAAACATAAATATCCAAAGCACATCAGCTAGTCAGGGGGGTTCCTTAGGGATCGGTTTTTGGACCGCTCCTCTACATCGCTAGGACCCATTATACAGGCACATGGTTTCTCCTACCATTTTTATGCTGATGACACACTGCTCTACTTTTCATTTCAACTAGATGATCCAATGGTAACTGCACAGATCATAGACTGCCTGGTGGACATCTCAGCATGACTGCAAGCACAACACCTACAGCTTAACCCAGCAAAGACTTTTCTCGTCTTTCCTGCCACTCCAACTCTACAGAACAGTTTCACCATCCAGTTAGATTCATCAACAATAATCCCATCAAGAGAACTTTGGGTAATATTTGGTGACCAGACGATCTGCAAGACCACACTGAGGTCAGTAATTGAGCGACTCCTTGCTTTCCACAAAATCACTTTCTAGAACGTTCTCATTCACTGTTTTCATTCAACCTGTTACCCCCACTCTTGCTTAAAGGTGACATGTCATAGAAATCTGACCTTTTCCCTGTTTAAGTGCTATAATCAGGTCCCTAGTGCATCTACCAACCCAGAAAACTTGAAAAAGGACAACCCAGTAACTTTGTTTTGGTAAGCCTTTTTCTGCAAGCATGTGAAAAAATGAGCTGCTCAGATTTCATTCCCCTGTGATGTGGTAAGGGAATCTTATTTTAATACTACAGCCTCTTAATCTGCACCTTTCCACCCACAGTGCCGTCATTTAGCTTTCGCAAATGACAACGGTGTACCAGTTCTAACGGCATGGCAAACATTCAAGCAAAACATGCTAACTGTTCTGTCCTTGGCTGCTCAGATGAGCACAAAACACTGTTTCCCAGCCTCAGAGGAGACGAGAGAGGTTTATTTTTTTTTTACTGTATATTACGCTGCTACCACACAGATCTAATATAAACATGCGATTTCTTTCCCAGCTGTTTACCTTCACAGACATAATTGAATGTTTTTATAACTTGTGTTTTTAATGTAAACTTGTGTGTATTTGACAGTTTAAGCGCAATAAGACATAAAAGAGAACTTAGTTTAATACTCACATGCTGTGTGACAGCCGTTATTGGTTTGCATGCTTTAGAAGTGCGTGCTCAGAAAACCCTAAATCAGAAGTTTAGACTAATATGTTTTAAAACACATGATTTTAGCACAATAGACATGATAATCAAAACCAAACAAATGTTTTTTTTTGTCAGAGTATCTGAGTTACAAGCTGTAAAGGCACAGCTCTTTTCTGGAAATGGGGCGGGGAGCAGCTGCTCATTTGCATTTAAAGAGACATGCACGAAAACAACGTGTTTCTGTGTCTACTCAAAATGATCATTTTTAAAATGATACAATAAATTATCTGTGGAGCTGAAACTTCACAGACACATTCTGGGGACACCCGAGAGTTAGATTACATACTGTAAAAAGAGTTCTCCTTTAACCCCTCCTTGTTCTAACTTCTTCTATTCTAAACAATGTCTAATACTTTACTAGCACTTCTTTATTGCCTCTATGATAAATCACTTATTGTTTTTCTTATTTCCAAATTCGCTTTGGATATAAGCATTTTCTAAATGAATAAATGTAACAGTAGAATGTAATGTAAATGCAAAACAAAATTTTGTCTGCAAAATCAAAGTCACTTCACTGTTCTTGATCTGAATCGGAGAGGCTGTTGTTGGAGCAGTTAGTAGTAGGTCGTGGAGTTTAGGGCATGTGGTGTTCAGTAATAAACAGCACCATGGTGACGGCAGCTGTTGCAGTGGCAGACAGAGAACATCAGCAGCAGTAGTAGCGGTACTGAGGGTCCACTGAGAACTATAAACACCGGCAGGCCATGACTTCCACAAATAGATCTCTTAGGAGAAAAAAAGAGGGTAATAAAGAGCGTAGAGGGGATGTGTGGGAGTGTGTACGACAGAGAAGGGAAGGATTATTTTCTTCTGGAACCCAGAATAATCAGAAGAGGCATAATTTTACATGTTTTAAATTGGTGCTTTTAATTGATGTGTGCATTGGTGGCAGATTATTAGGAAAAGCCTCGGTTTTTTGCATCTCATTAGATAAGCAAATTCAGACATGCTAGATGAATCAAATTCTTAATGTGATTACTATTAGAGTTTGTTTTATCTTGCAGTGGGTTTGCCACAAATTGCGTAGGCAATATTAAAAAAAAAAAGTAGTATTATAACCTCTTGTTTTTAATTCTCTGCATACTGAATTAAGTATGAATATAATGTAAGACATCAATAAAGCAATATAGCCTTTGCATAGAAATTTTATTTTCCTAAATTACAAATAGAAGCAACTGTTTTTGCTCTCAAGTAAAGGGTATGTTGGCATAGAATTATACTTGAGGCTTGTTGATGTGTTTTTAAAGCATTTATATTGCTACTAATGAGCTATATGTTGCGGCAGTGACAGATTGCTTATATTAAAGGAATAAACATTTTATTGCTTTTTGTCTTTAAATATTGTTTATGGAGAGACCCCGCTTAACCCATAAGCCATTTTTTATCTTTCGTCTTTGTGCTGCTGCAGAAAAGCCTGACCTTTTTGACCATATGGTGCCCTGCATTATACTTTAACCAGAGCCAGACTCTGTGCCGCAACTTTGAGTGTGCTCACTAATATTCAAATAATCCGTGTGATTATGGGAGTGGTTATTAAAATGAATATGGGCAGCAATGTGGAAACAGATGTCCGATGACCCACATCTGTGTGTTCCTGCTGAGCAGGATGAGTGGATGTGTGTGTGTGGGTGTGTGTGTGGCCTGGCGGGTGTCTCACAGGGCACAGCTGTGGCCGGGCTGCTGGGTCGTCCACCCACCCATTTATCTGTCCAGGAGTGTCCTTCAGAGACAAGAGCAATTCAGTTTTACAGAGCAGAAAACACCATCTATGTCTAAGAAAATGATAGGAACTTTTACAGTATAGTATGGCAGTAGTACAGTACTTAGAGATTTTTTTTCTCGTTTTTTTTCTGTGTGCTGCAGATGGGCTGTTTTGCATGTGAAGGCCTCCCCAGCTGCATATACAACTGAAATACAGCAAAGATGTGCTTTTATATTGGAAAAATGATTAGAAGAGAGGACAGCCCCAGGAAAATATGCACAGAGTGGCTGTGCTGTGAAAACACAAAAATTGAGTTTATTTCTAACAGTAATTCAATTTGACCTAAAGTTATGGTCATCATCGCTCAAAGCTCAAAATCGCAGGCATTTGAACCATGTTGTACAATGTCTGTTATCAATATAAATGATTCTTTTCATTCTAACTGCATGCCCACAGACCGCCCAACATCCATTCACTGCCTGACAGAAAAATCTTTATTCTTTATTATGATATCAGGACAGTTGTATCACTCTAACGAAAGAAAAAAATACTTATCATAAAAGAGGCAGACTGGTTGGTCAGATTACTTGTCAGTCAGACGTAGACATTTCGCTGCTAGTCTAGACTATTCTTTTCTATTTTCTGTGTCCTTTCCCAACCTTCGTCACCTCATCCCCCTTTTTTTGTTCTCTTCTCTGGTTGTTGCACACATCGCTGCACTGGGGCATCATTCTGTGATTGACAGCTAGGGTCAGCATGTTGACACAGTACTCTGGCCCTGTCATCATGACTGTTCATCCCATGCTGGCCTGGGTTAGTGACAGACGCCGGAGGAGCCATTTACTCCCGCTGCTGTTAAAGGCCCATCATCATCGCAGCGCAGCGGAGGGAGAGAATCAGTGTTTCCTGAAATCGTCTTCCTCCGACTGCCATAAATCAAAGGGAATCTGCGGGAACTTAATTAGCTTAATTGCTATGTTTGCTCTAACATAACACTGATCACTCCACCGTTTGAGATACTGCATTTGAATAGGGATAAAACAGATGGTACACTGTCTTTTTGCGCCCTTGTAGAAAATTGTTTGGGGAAGATGAGAAGCAGAGTTGGGGGGCAATGTCTTTAGCAGGGGCGGGATTTTTTGATTGGCTGCATTTTGATTGGTCGGAGAGTGTCACGGCATTTGGAATCGTTAGAAATCAAATCAAATGTGTAATCAGATTTTAGGGTTATGTTTAGGGCTGTGGTTGGAGCTTGAACAATGTTTTTACCAACTCGTCAGTTCCCTCTTATTTCTGTCAGTGGTTAATGGTAGTTAATGGTTATGTGTAGGCTTGGAGCGAAATGTTGATCCACAATTATGGTGTGTGCACAGCAAAAACAAAGCAAATATTCATATTTGTAGATTACAAATGGGATGATTTTTGAATCACAAATAACTACATTGTGTAATGAGGGGTGTCTTCACGCACATCAACAACAACACTGTTGTTGCACACATCATTTCTTTATGCTATTTTTTCCGTCATCAAGCATGTTAGAGATAACCACTATTGCTGCTTTCTACCTTTTGTGGAAGTACCTGCACTGTAAAAAACAAATAAACAAAAAACACAATTTGTTGAGTCAACTTAAAATAATTTGTAACCCTGCTGCCTTAAAATTTTAAGTTCAGTTAACAACTAAACTTGTACTAAGTCACAAACAGCCAGGTAAGCCAAATTATTTTGTGGACTCAAAATTTTTTTTTTTACAGTGTGTCCTCCAAGCTATCTCTCTCTCTTTTTTTTTGGTCAGATCTCTGTATGAATAATAATTTGTCATAAATTTCAGTGTGCCTGCTGAATATTTGCATCTCGTTATTGCTCTACATTACTTGCAGGGTTTTTTTTTGTATCATTTGTGTAAATAAAAACATTGCATGATGCTCCTCTATGTTTTTGATACAACTGGACGTGTCAAACCAGATGTGTAAACAAGCTCTTCACTGATTGGCTTGTGCAACAATGCGTCATGAGAATTTTACACTCCAGTTGAAATTTTTGACTTTGTTGCATTTTTGACTTTGTTTCAGCCTGGAATTATACTGTTGGTTTTGTCTGGCCAGAGAAGAATGATGGAGCTTTGGTTCCTTCGACACACTATTTTTCTGTTTAATACTGTAAAGCTGCTTTGACACAAATATAAAAAGCGCTATATGAATAACGGTGATTTGATTTTGTGCGTAAGATGTGATTTAGGCGTATATCGCACATTCGCAGCAATTGCCCAGCACTAATTCACGCCTATTTTGTGTGCACACACCGTAAGTTTTTCAACTTGTGTGGAACATGCGGTTAAGGCGAATATCGCACATTTTGTGGCAATTGCATTATATGTAATCTACTTGTACAAACAGTTAAACATGTTTTTGATGTTCACACACCATAAGTTTTCCAACTTACGTGGAAGACATGATTGCGTTCACACCAGTTACATCACCCGATTCACATTATTTGCATGAATTTGCATGATCGCCCAGCACGAATTTGCATCTGTTCATGTCTCGGCATTGACTTTCTACGTAATCTACTTGTGTGAATAGTTAAATTCACTTTTGGTGTGCACACACCAAATTTGCGCGGAAGATGTGACCAACACAAATGTCGTGCATTCATGGCAATTGCGTCACCCAATTGACATCATTTGCATCACCTGTTGCGAATTCGCGTCTATCCATGTCTTGGCATTGATTTTGTATGTAATCTACGTGCACAAGTAGTTAAATTCACTTTTGATATGCACATCATAAGTTTTTCAACTTGCACGGAAGAAGACGCATTTGTGGCAAAATATATTGATTTTGTATGTAATCTACTCACGCAAATAGTTTTGGTGTGGACACACCATAAGTTTTTCACCTTGCACAGAATAGGCAATTGAGGCAAATATTGAGCACTCGCAGCAATTGCATATCACCCAATTTGCGTCATTGACATCGCCTGAGACGAATTCACATCAATTAGTGTCTTTGCATTGATTTTTATGTTATCTACTCGCGCAAATAGTTAAATTCACTTTAGGTGTGCACACACCAATGGTTTTTCACCTTCCGTGGAAGACACGTTTGAGGCGAATATTGTGCAGTCGCATTGCCCAATTCACATTATTTGCATCTGGCATGGATTCACATCTACTTGCATTGACTTTGTATGCAATCTACTTATGCAAATAAATACAATTGTTTTTTGATGTTCACACAATTACAGTGACATCAACAGCCATTATGGAAAGATACTGACATTTGTTGTCACTCCCTATAGTTTTGCTTCTACTTTTCATCTCCAGGGACGTGCCCTCATTAGCCCAAGTTCCCCACCCATTGCTTGACATACTGCTCACCCTCTCAGGATGTAATGGGTCGATCTTGAACGTTCAGTCACACCCTAACCATTAACCCATTAGGACCACAGAGGTGAAAACTTGGCCAAGCTCCACCTATTTGACCATTATGGCTCTGCAGCGAGCACCACTTGCCTTTTTGATTATTTGTTTAATTATTTACCATGGGATGATTTTGCTGATGTATGTGCTCACATCAGAAAAAAAAAACATTAAGAAATGCTCAGTGGTGAACTATTTTATTCATCTGCGTGTACTTGCTTACTTATTAGTCATCTACATAACAAGCTAAAGATGAAGGGACCTAGTAAATGGTCACTCCATTTACTTTTTAAAGCCAGTTTCCTTGACTACAGCATCTCTATGGTAAATGTCACACTCTGGAGTGCATCAAAACAGCCTTTAGTCTGTGTAAATAAATAGTCATTTTGATTGCTTAGATGTTGGTATATTTGTAGTAGCGTATATTGACCAGTTTCATCAGTTTCAAGGTCTCAGCCGATCTCTGTTCACTTCAGTAAAGCTGTTAACTTCAAATGTTTTACCCCAACAGAGGTAAATCAACTGACAGCATGTTCCTCTTGAGATTACCTCTGTAGTTCGGATTGTGTAACAGAGCTGGTGTATGTGGGAGGGTGGCTGGTATTCATTTGTTTGCAGAATTGCTGCAGGAACCTTCTGCATGGTACTACTGATGAATTTTAAAGACGTGCTTCGCCCACTGAAATGCAACATGAAGAGCACTTTCATAGTTTGAGAAGATATCCAATACAATAAGAAGGTACCAGAAGGAAAAAAAGTTTATGTAGGCCATCTAATTGTTTTTTGAGTGGATCATATATTTCAGCATTTGGTCAGACTCCATTTTTTCTCCATAGCAATCCTTATTAGTGTTTTCTAAACCTTTTTGCAAGCCACTCATGATATGAAATAGGTCAAATACATTCAAGCTACCCTTTAAAAAACATATATCCACCTTATTTTTCCCGTAAGAACAGGCGCAGCCATTTGTAAATTTTGTGGGTGTGACTTCTGGTCTCATCCATGTCCAGCTATTTTTAGCTGTACAAAACGGCTCGTTTTACAGCTTGATATTGCAAATTAGGTGGTCTCACCATATTATTTTAATGTATTATCTTAGTGCTGAGCAATGGTTAATCGTGATTAACTGCACTTAAAATAAAAGGGTTTTTTTGCATAAAAATGTGTATACTGTGTATATATATATATATATATATATATATAAATATATGTATATAATCACAATTAATCGCATACAAAATAAAAGTTTGAGTTTGCCTATTATATGTGTGTGGTAATGTGTGGTAATTATTATGTATATATAAATACACACAAATTAATGTATATATTTAATAGAAATATGTTATTTATGTCCAAAATATTTTTATTTATATATAATATAAAAGTATATAAAATTATCATAAATACATATACTTGTAAATATTTCTTAAATATATACATGAATGTGTTTGTATTTATATATACATAATAATTACACACTGTGCACACACATATATTAGGCAAACTCAGATTATAGCATTTTCCTGAAAAATAAATACAGCGCAACCCGTTTAGGTCTGATTCAAATGAACCGATTCCTCAATGAATCATTTAAAAGACTCAAAAACTCTTGTGTTTTGAATCAGTCTGATGAACTCACCAAAGTCAAAGAATCTACTGAATCAACTAACTTATGTTAAAAAAATAAACAATTTAATTCATGTGACAGAAAAATGTGAACTAAAAAAAGTGTTGTTTTTTTTTAACCTCGTATTTCACGGTAAAAACATCTCGAGATTGAAGGTGGCCCTGAAAAAATGTTTATGGAAGCTTTGCTTACTTATTCTGTTCATTCGTTCATTTATTCAGCGAATTATTTACTGTGCAAACGAAGCCAATCAAAAAATGAATCGCAAATGAGAGAGAGAAAATTGTGTTTGATTAGGTTAGTCAGCGTTGCTGTAAATGCACAAGGACAATAAAAATACAAAAAAACAGTGATGTCGCGTTTTGTCACCGCAGTGGAATAATAATCCGGTCACTGGAAAAGCTACACTGTTTTGAAAACAGCGGAACTACTGTTACGATACGCGAAAGCAGGTAAGTTACTAACATTACTTTAAACTTCACTCCCAACGCTGGTCTGAAATAACAGTAATGATTTCGCTTCATACTGTATAAGGTTTACAGGTGTTGTAGTTAACATGTTCTTAAATATAGAGCAAAGTGTTCCATCGTAGCGTTGATGATAGAACATGGTTCTATTTCTGGCGCGTGGGCGAAAGGCCTGCGTTTGAATTCATTACTCTTAACTTGTTGTCAGTGTTTCTCACAACATGTGACATGTTGATGTTACATGGGAAACAGCTGAGTAAGAACAGCACTCCACCTTCTCTCTTATTCACCTCTTGAGGCTTCATGATACTATATTTATGTTCAGAATAAAGGGGCATTTGGATTTAGAAAGAAATGTGCAGTTTGTTTACAGAAGGTCATTCATTTCGCTCTGCTTTTGTTTTAGTTTATGCGTAGCTGTCAGTCTGTGGATTTCTGGGCAAAATTTTCTCAGATTGGATCATTTGCAGAGGTCTTTCTCATGAGCTTAGTCATTATATTCTCACGAGATGAGACAAATTTTCAGACTTTTCATTTGTTTTGCTTCCTCTTTCACAAGCAAGTAAAAAGCAGTGATCCTAATTGGCTTCACTGACTAATTCATGCACAATTTCTTGATGACAGGCTGAGTTTTAGATCTTGCTAAAGTGAAGACAGAGCCTTTTGATATGGCATAAACAGTTAGTTATTGTGGTTAGATCATTTATAGGTCAGTCAGCATTCTGTTTTCACCATTGTCTTTTGTTTATCTTTGTTGAGTTCTGCTGAGAAAATGTTTTGGTGGATTTCTGTCAGTGGTGTCAGATGGATTTCATATTTTCAGTTCAAAGCAAGACCACTGATACAGTTAGACATTAGCATGTGAACAGAAGTGAATTTGGTCCTGATCCCAGTCTAAATTTAGCAGTCTGGCTTACTGTACATTGTCACGTACACAATGCATTGTGTTGTTGTTGTTGTGTACAATTGTAGTTGTGTAATCTTGCATGATAAATCGTCTATGCTTCCAGTCTCATAATAGTGTAAAATTCTCTTTACGCAATTGTCTTTACATATGATTTATCAGCTTCAGTCAGGCACATGCAAAAGCTGTGCAGATAAAGACAAGGTTTCGCGAAAGAGGATGTGTTTATGCAACACAGTTCTTGCTCTCTGTGATGATAAAAATGTTTCTTCACTAAATGTCTCTGTTCCCTTAGATAAAAATTCATTTCTGAGCTTCCTATTTCTGTTAGGAAATCTAAGACCTCTTGGTTTTACCAGCAGTGCTGTGAAACAACACTTTGTGTTTATGTTAGAGGCTTCAGTGCATTAGATAAGAAGGATATCTGCTTGTGTTTGTGGTTCTCCTGCAGTCACGCTAGCTATGGAGGTGGAGGGGTGAGGCAGAGGTGACAGCTTTCTTGTGAGGAGACTCTCCTTGTAGAAAATGACACCGCCTGGAGACCTGACCTACAGTTAACTTGGTAGAACAGGCCAGAGCATCTAGAGAGGGCTCTGGAAGGAAATGATGTAACATTTTCTGTGTGTGTGTGTATGACAAAACAAAACAAAAAATCCATATCCATCTTAAAAAATCCAGAAACCCCTCTTAAAATAAATAGGGATGTAACAATATTATCAATAACACGGTATCACGATAGCAAAACTGTCTCAATATTATCATGGTCACATGATGATATGAAATGAAGTGTGTAGTTTTAAAAATATATTTAAACTTATTCTAACATATAAAAGGTCTTTAAAGTTGTGTTTTGGGTCGTTATATTTTGGCAGAGTATCTGTCAAACAAACTAAAACTGAAAGCACAATATGGCTTAAATAAGTCTGTTTTTGCTGCGTTTTAAAGCGAAGTGCGCACTTCGTTCAGGCGATCAGCTGATACGCGATCCGGTGTTTTCCGCACCTCAGAACGGCTCAGTTCACAGTGAATGCAGTGACCTCCTTTATTGCATGTGCTGTGAGTTTAGTGCACCAGTTATGCTTTGTTTTCACAACAGATGATTACAGCAATTCACTAGATTTGTAGTGAATGTGTTTTTGTAAGTCTGTTTTCACTGGAGTTTTCCTTCAAAATAAAAGCTCTACTGTTTCTGTCAAAATAAAAGCTTGAAGGTACAGTATGGATTGCTAAGCTAGTGGTTTAGATGTATTTTTCAAGTGTAGAAATTAGGAAAGAAGTAATGTAATTTTCCTACTTTACTGTAAAGTGAAAATAAAAAAATATCGAAATATGGAATATTAATTTTGATTTATTTTACAGTGCTTTTGTTGTACAATATATGGATACTGTCACATTAGGCTACTGATTACTGTCACAGGAATATAAAATTATTGTTATTGTTATTATTATGTTATTATATATATTTGGGAATTATTATATTCCTAAAACACCAGTGTGAATGTAATTTAGACTGAGATAGTATACCACAAATAAAAAGAGTGTTGGGTCCTCTTTAAAGTTCAGGTACAAGTCAGTTCACTGACTTTTTTCTGACTTAAGTTAAGAAAAATAGGTTGGAGCTCTTAATTTTGAACTCTCAAAGTACATTAGATAGAATAATTTAACTTTAAAATGCACAAAATGTAAAAATGTTGAAAAATATCGCAATTATATTATTGTATCATGAGATTTTGATAAATGTTACTTCCCAAATATTTACAGTTTGTATACATTTAGTAAATGCAATTTACAAATTAGCCTTTTTATTATTATTTATTATATTTAAACGTGCATCATAATTTCCCCTATTCTTACATATATATTTCCTTCCTATTTAGAAAATCTCAAAATGAACATCTATTTTTTCAAACCAAACATTCTAATTTTGTGATGCTTAAATGCACTTCTAAATTTTAGATTTTGGTATTTTATTTTTAGTTTATTTAGACAAAATTCTAAAATATTCAAGAAATGTTCAGTAATATTTATATTCAACCAAAATAAATAAATAAATAAATAAAATAAATTAGGAGTTAAACGATATATGTTTTTCAGGGCCGATGCAGATGACCGATTATTACAGATCAAAATACTCAATATTTATTTTGAAACGATATATATGCCTGGTGTAAAATGAAAATGAATGCCAAAATTAAGAATAACAAGGGTTCTAACAAAAACAATAAAATTGCTTAATATTGGCTCCGATAAACAGGTCAGGCCAAAATTGGTCAACCCCTAAAATAAATAAATGCATTTTGTTCTTTGTTGAAGTGTATTAATTGTGAGAGATGTGCACTGCACAAAAACGTAGGTAAAAAAAAATAAAAAATTAAAAAATGGTAGCTGGTTTACCCTGTTACGTTAACATATATGAAATACTGTATTTTTACTGTAAAAAATAGTTGAATTAATATTTTTTTGTAAGTAAAAACCATGGCTTTTCGTGTAATTTGTGATAGGAAAACAAGAAAAGGACATTCCAAGAAGCTTGGCTGTTCAGTATATGTATTGCATTCAGATTAGAGTATTTATTTAAGTTGAGATTGTGAGTATAAATCATTTTCGAGTAATTATTTTCAGGCCCCAGCAATTTGTCCAATTTGATGAACTGAATCAAATGTGTAAATATACAATGAAATGTTCCTCTAAAGCAGCTACAATGGTGAGATTGTATTTCACATGGCTCATTCCTCCACATGTCCCCTGGGGCCTTCACAAGACCTTAAACCTCTGGCACTTATCTAATTAGCTCAGGGAAACACTGAATTATTAAAGTCGCTTAAATCATTCAGAGCACGAGCCTAATGTCTGCCGTGTTCACAGGAGGTGGAAGGACGCAGAGCAATAATGTCACTGCCTACTGTCCAGCTGTCAGGATGATTGTTCTTCTGAAAGACATTCGTCACCAGCATCAGTTACACCAGTGATACCTTCTCGTCCAGAGTAACTTTACCCACACATTCTTTCACACGCTGCGTCCTTTGCATAACAAAGATATTTAAACTGTGATATTAGTGTTTTTGGCGATTTCATCTTGTGTATAAGTCTGGGAACAATCATCATTTTTGTCCCCTTCCAACAGCTGGAAACATTTGCACTTACTTTTAATGCGTCATTGTAAACACGACGGATCTAAGGGACAAAAAATAAAATAAACAGCCTTCCCATCATCCTATCTGAGTGTTCAGACAGGCCAAGGCAAGGATAGTACTTGTTTAAAGATAATAATGCAACATTGCTGTCTAAACAATCAATAGATTCTTTCTTAAGCTGTATTTGTCTGCTTCTTAAAGTCTTGAGAGGATGGTAAGTGGTCTCAAGTTTTGTCCCACTGACCTTTTGCTGGCAGCAGCTGATATTGAAGCTGGAAAGAACAACAAATTTGGGTTTTATGTAACCACTTGGACTAATATTTGTGGACATAAACCTCTCCAAGTTCAAGTTTCTCTGGCCCGCTTGATTGATTCCAGAGAGACATCTCAAGGCCCTTTCACATGAATCAGGACTTGAGCACATCTCCCAATACAAGCGTCATTTGCTGCTTCGACCCCCATATGAAAAAGATTGCAGATGGCGTCAGAGAACATTGGTATTGCGATGTTGTTAGTTGAATTCCAAAAACAGGAAGTGTGTTTTTTATTGGCCATTCAAACTGTAAACATTTAAAGGGATAGTTCACCCTAAAAAATTAAATTCTGTCATTAATTACTCCCCCTTATGTTGTTCAAAACCCGTAAGACCTTTGTTCATCTTCGGAACACAAATTAAGATATTTTTGCTGAAATCCAAGAATTTTCTGAACCTGCATAGACAGCAACACAACTGACACGTTCAAGGCCCAGAAAGGTAGCAAGTACATTGTTAAAATATTTCATGTGACCTCAACCGTAATTTTATGAAGCTACGAGAATACTTTCTGTGCACAAAAAAGGACTTTATTCAATAATTTCTTCTCTTCCATGTCAGTCTTCAACATACACTCACGAGACAACCACACTGATGTAATTAGTCAGTTTTGGGTGCTATATAATATAATGCTATAAAATAGCTTGCTATCTTGCTCCATAGTAGGGCTGCACATTATATTGAAATAACATTCATATCATGATATGTTCGAATGCGAAGGTCATATTACGAGGGGTAGTTTAATTAACAAACAAAAATTTAATCATAAGCTGCATGCCTGAACACCGTTCTGTCCTTTTCTATAACAGCAGGACATTATATTTATTTGCCTACAAACCTTTCAAATTTAAAAATGAAAAAAAAAAGAGAAAGACATTAGGAAGTAAACATTAGTATTGTAATTTTACAGTGTACTATAAAGTTTTTCTAGTCTTACAAAATACTTTTTTTTTTTTGTACAGTACATTATTTAATAATAATCACAATACAAAAACATATTATTGATTGTGTCAAAAACAGTGGGAATGTGGCCTAAATTAATTCACTGTATGGTTACTTAAAGAGGTTTGAAATCCACCATAGAATTAAAAAAAAAATGTATTGTTTATCTCACAATTCTAACTTTTTTCAGAATTGCGAATAAACACGAAATTTCGAGTTGTAAACTCAGAATTGCAGGATATAAAGTCATAATTCGTACTTTTTTCTTGCAATTGCGAGTTTATATCTCGTAATTTTTTTTAAAATTTTCTAAATTCTATTAACCTATATAAAACTGAGTTATAAAGTTTATAAAAAAAAGACTTAGAATTTTCTTAGAATTGCGAATTTATAACTCATAATTCTCACTTAACAATTTGCAATTTTGTGTTATACACTTTTTGAGGAAAAAAGTCCAAATTGCGACTTTATTTCTCAGAATTGTGAGTTTATATCTCGCAATTTTGACTTTTTTCTCGGAATTGCATGATATAAACTCTCAATTATGAGTTATAAAGTCGCAGTTCTGACTTCTTGCAGTTGTGAGTTTATGTCTTGCGATTCTGATTTATTTTATTTTTTTTCACAATTGTGAGTTATTAATTCGCAATTGCAAGTTATAAAGTTCAAATCCAGGGAAAAAGAAATATTCTTAGAATTGCGAG